>NC_056740.1:111435117-111510117 GCF_019279795.1 Protopterus annectens | reverse complement strand
ACTATTGGCATGTAATATAGTATTGTATTTCGGGAATTTTCTATAAACAGTGGTAGACAAAGTGTTGTCTACAAGTCTAGACACCTTAACATCCAGAAATACAATATTAGAATGTTCGATGTTAACAGTAAACCGAATGCCAAAAGTATTGTTATTCAGGTAATCCACAAACTGGCTTAAACCTTCCTTATTCCCACGCCACACCATCCAGCAATCGTCTAGATATCTGCGCCAGATGTCCAAATGTTGTAAAAATACATTATGGTGAACATCATATATATACTTGACCTCATAATACCCCATGAACAAATCTGCATAGATAGGTGCAAAAGAAGCACCCATCGCAGTTCCCTTAATTTGCCAATAGGCCTTTCCTTGATAATAAAAAATATTCTTCCGCAACACCAATTCAGTTAGTTTAATCGGGAAATTATTAAAGCCCATGGAGTAAAGGTTGGATTTATATAACCAATAAGAAACCGCCAAAATTCCCTGTTCATGTGGAATGCTTGTATAAAGTGAAGCCACATCAAGTGTACAAAGCAGCCAATGAGATTCCAATTGAGAGTCATTGATAATATTAAGAAATTCGGTAGTGTCTTTAATGCGGGACCTAATAAATACCAGCAGCGGCTTCAGATAGAATGTGAGAAATGCTGACAATGGTTCCGTTAAGGAACCCCTACCTGAAACGATAGGTCTACCCGGAGGATGTAATGAATCTTTATGTATTTTGGGTAGCATATATAGGTATTGAGGAATAGGCTCCTCTACTTTAAGTTGTGTACCTACCTGCTGTGTAATAATACCCTGTTGAACCGACATTTGCAAAAATGCATCAATTTCTCTCTTAAAGGATGGAGTAGGATCCATACTTAATTCCATATAGAAACTGGAATTTGCTAATTGCCGCAAAGCTTCCTGGTTGTATGCCGAATGATCCAAAATCACAACCGCTCCTCCTTTATCTGCCATAGTTATTACTATGTTATGGTTGTTCCTAAGCTCTGTCAGAGCTTGCCTCTCTGCTGCAGTTAGATTATTATCAGTGGGCTCATACAAATTAGAATAATGTAGCTCTTTCATTAAACATTCTCTAAAAATGGACACATGTTTGTTCATGGGGGGAACAAAATCTGATTTTCCGAATCTAAAATCAGATGACCTTTGAGTATTCTCACAGTCTGCAAAAAATATTTTAAGGTTAAGTGTTCTACAAAATTCATCAACTTCTTGTAATAATTGATTTTCTGAAACCAATGAAGTAGGTACAAAGGATAATCCTTTATTCAGAAGTTGTGTGTGTACAGAAGAAAGTTCAAAAGAGGAAATATTATGAATATTATTGATTACTTCACCATTTGTTGTAATAGGGATTGTAAGGTTAGATTGCCAGAACCTTGTTCTATGTTTCCTGCCTCCCCGCCTCCTACCCCTAACTCTAAAGGGGGTGGCTGTTTCCTTTTAGCAGCTGGGGACACTTGACATGAAAAACACTCCCCATCTGTAGCAGAGGAAGTGTCCTCCTCAGAGGTAGCATCAGACGTGGCCTTATAATGTCTCAAAATGGACCTTGGTCTTTTTTTGTTGGTATTGGTATGTTTGAAATCCTGAAATCTAACTGATTTCTGGTTTACAAAAGGTTTCCCTTTTTCATAGTCCATCAGATCACGATTGAACTTATTGATTTTTCTTTTTATAAGCTGTTTTTCCAATATGGAAAGTTCCTTGGCCAGGTCTGAAACATGCTGTGAATATGACACTTCTGATTTAAATTGTTCTACCTCCCCACACAAAGTCTCAATTTCTGTAAGTTGACTCTGTATTGTCCTGTCGTAATAATGCAATAAACAATCAACAAAGTGCATGGAGGATAAGTGTTGTGCTTCTGCCCATTCTCTAGACAATTCACTATCTATGTTAGCCACAAGGGGTTGTATACGAACCCTTAGTCCCCTGGGGGTAATGTCTTTAGTTTTGTAGGCTTTGAAAAGTTTCAAATGCCATACATTGGTACGCAGAGTTTTCATATGTCTATTAAGCTTAGAAAACATAATGTTACATTGGGATTGACCATCTGGTATTGTATTTCTGGGATCAGGTCCTGATAAAGTATTTAGGCCAAAAACCTCTAAATTATCTTGGTCGGCCGAAAGCCCCCTCAATATATCACTGATATCCATGGCTACACAATATAAAAAAGTGTGATGTAACCACGCAAAATTACCGAGTGACCACCAAGTGCAAATACACACATTTAATAATCAGTATCCAATATCAATAATAATGTCCATAAAAAAGGTTAACATCCAAACGTGATATAATTATACACTGATCATGTCAAAAAAATCGATAATCTAATTATCTTACCATAAGTGGCCAAAAGCAAAAAACAATAATAGACCTTCGTCTCCAAATACTTTATAAATCTGATTATTGCAACTGCGATAAATGCAGCCAAAATTCCGCAACCAATCCAAAATTGGATATTGGGAACAAGATCTAAAAAGTTATTAAATATTGCGTATTGAATCAAAAAAGGGGCCGACTTGCGTCTCTGCCTATCATACCATAATGCTGTATATTGCCACCGTAAGAAAATGATGATTTGACATAATCATAAAATATTATAGATGTAACCTTATATGGATAGGGAATCTAGGAGGCAGAACATTAAACAACCCTTACGGCTAGTAACAACTTATGGTAGTAACACCAATCGTTTTAGAGACCTTATTAACCAGCATTGGGGAATTCTTTTGTCACAAGATGTTTTAAGTAGTGTGTTGCCTGATCAATGTCAATTTTCGTACCGGCGGGGAAGAAATATGAATTCATATTGTACACACTACAAAAGATATATTCCAAGTCTTTCACAACAAAGAACTTTATCTGGGGAAATATTAAAGGGCTGCTATCCTTGTGGCCATTGTATGGCCTGCCAACATTTGAATAAAACTAGAGAATTTTCTAGCAAAAATACCTCCAGAATTTTTGAAATAAGGGTTTTTGCTAATTGCAGCACGGATTGGGTTGTCTATTTGGCAACCTGTACCTGCTCTGCATTTTATGTTGGACAGACGTCCAGACCAGTGAAATTTAGAATAGGGGAACATTTAAGTGCAATTAAAAATAAACGTGTTGCCAATGCCCTCTTCAAACATACCATGGAGCATCCATCTGCAGCTTTTAAGTTTGTCATTATAGATAGGATAACTCTACATAGGGGTTTCAAAGCTGGATGGCATCAAAAACTTAATCAGATGGAGAATATGTGGATCATCAAATTGGGTGGTTTATTCAGACCTGGATTAAACACTTCAGAATAGGCTTATTTCATAAACTCTAATACATTAAATATAATAGTGGGGGTGTTTGTTATGTACCACTTGGTTTTTCTTACATAATATCAAGTCCTAATTGTTATGATTTATGGACAGTAATATTGAAATATAGGATACATTTTAGGGCATATTTTGTATTATATTATGAGGTTTCTCTCATGTTATATTCAGTTATAATTATAGGTATTCATGTAAACAACAACTGAGATAGGTTGGTAAAGATATTATTCCTTTCAATTTTCAAGGATATGGAATATATTCATACAGATTCTATAAGTCTCATTGTCGTTGCATATTTATACGAAAAAATGTATGTTATATTCATATGTATTTATACAAATAACAATTGAGACAGGTGGATTAATGTATTATTCCATTTTCAATTTTTTATGATATGGAATATATTTATATAGATTCTGTATGTCCTAGTGTTGCTGCATATCCATACAGGAAATATCTTTGTTGTTCCTAAATGTTATGTGTCCTTTATTTATGGTACATGCCCCTTTAAATGAGTACTATAAATTTGGTACTCATGTGGTGGTGGTTTTTTTTACTTGATTCCAACATGTAGCATTGATAAAGGCTATATGATAGCCGAAACCGGTTTGCTTGTATAATGGTAATTTGCCATTATATGTAATATTTTTATACAATAAACCTGTTTTTTGGAAGAGCGAACTTTACGTGCTGGCTCACTCTCTTTGAATTTACTGGCTGGTTGGGGCCGTGCACGTTGTCCTGCGTGCGTGATTTTCTTGTCAAGAGTCCTATACAAGCCTAGCCAAAAAGGTACCCCGACTTTTGCCAACCAAGAATATAATTTTCTTGTGCCACTGTCAACCAGAGCCACAGAGGTGATTCCCGCGGTGAATTTTCTATTTTCCATCCAATCATCAAGATTTTTCTTGAAAAGTGCTAATGAGGAGCTTTATTTGATATTGATAGGTAGTTTGTTCCAGAGTATGGGCAGTCTCTGGGACAGGAATCTATTCCTCCAGCATGTTCTGTTTATTGTGGTGACAAGGTTTAGGTCCCTAGAGCGTGTAGCTCAGAGGGATTGGGATTTCTTTAAGTGGAGCATGTCCTCTGAGTAGACGATATGTGACGTAGTAAATCTGAAGTTTTTTGATGGTCTGCGTAGGGCATCTGTTTGAGGATGGTAATCCTCTTTGTGAGGTATTTCTGCAGCCTTTCCAGTTGTTGTAGATGTCTTGTGAGGTACATACCAAATGGGGTGTTGTACTCTATAATGGGTCTAATGAGTGACGAGTAGAGGGGAACAATGACCTCTTTTTTCCTGGATGAGAAACCTTTTGCGATGAGGTGTGCCACATAGAAGGATTTCCTGACTACTGTGGCAAATTGGTTATCAAAGGAGAGACTACTGTCCACCTATGTCCCAAGGTCTCTTATCACACTTTCAGTGTTAAGTAGACTACCACCTATGTGGTAGCTCATGGGTACAGAGTTTTTACCAAAGGGGCATGACAATGCACTTTTTGGCATTGAGCTTGAGGCCATGGCTTTGACACCAGGCATCTGTCTCAGTGAGGCCCTTTTGTAGGATGTCCACATCATTAGGAGTTTCAGTGATGGCTCCTAGTTTGCAGTCATCTGTGAACTTCATTAGCCAAAGACATTCTGTGTTAGCCTGTACTTCAGAAAAGTAGATACCAAACAGAAGAGGACCCAATACTGAACCCTGTGATACTCCACTTGTCATTGGTCTGAAGTCACAGTTGGAGTCTGCTACTTTCAGTGTGGGTTCTGTCAGTGAGCCAGTTGACAACCCATCTTGTGACATAGGGATTTATACCTAGTTTAGTGAGTTTATTTTTACTTCCAGAGTGGGGGATGGTGTCAAAAGCCTTGGCAAGATCTAGATAGGCTGTGTGAACCACCTTACCTTCATCTACGGCCTTGGTGACTGCTTCAAAGAAGTCAGTCAGTTTTAGGAGACATGGTGTGCCTTTTACAAACCCGAACTAGGTGGGGTCCAGAGTTTGGAGATTACCAATGTCCTTGTTTATAAGTTCCATGATGATACATTCCATGGCCTTGCAGACCAGGCTCATCAGGCTAATGAGGCGGTAGTTCCTGGGGTCAGTGGAGGCTCCCCCTTTGTGGAGTGGGATAACTGTCGCTGTGCACCATTCAGTGGGCACAAAGCCTCAGGAGAGGCTATGATTGAACATGGTGCTTAGGTGGGATGCCAGTTCATTCTGTAGTTCATGTAGAATGCAGCATGGGATGTTGTCAGGTCCCATGGATGCTGTGTTCTTGGCTTTGGATAGTGTGGCTTTTACCTGTGCAGCCTTGATTACAGGAACGTTGTATTCTTCCGGTATAGAGATGAGACCTTTAGGGGGTGTGGGGGTGGCAAAGTTAGTACTGAACCTATCTGTCAGGATGTTGGCAATATCAGCTGGTTCTGTATAATTAGTGCCATTGTGCTGTAACTCAGAGCAGATCTGAGTGTTGCCATTTGGATTCTTGACACAGCTATACAATGCTTTGTGGTTGTCTTTAGAATCAGTGGCAATTTTGTTTTCATAACTAGCTTTGGAGGATTTTATGAGGGATCTCAGCTTCTTACTGAGGCTGACCAGGGAGTTCTTCCAGTCATGGGAATTTACTCTTTTTTGCAACAGTTTCTATCCTCTGTTGTAGAGTTTGTTTATGGTAGGGGATCACCAGATTGGCTTCTTTTTTTTTGGAGGATAGCATCTTGGTACTGTTAGGGATAGCATGATCCATGCACTCATGTAAGTGCTTATAAAGTGCATTTGTGTAGGATTCAGCAGTCGTACCTCTAATTTCTGTCTGCATCGGTGTTGTGAAGTTTTCCACTTCTGTCTTAAGAAGCGTGAAGTTGGCTTTAGAGAAATTTTTTTCGGTGGTTTCCCTAATGGGGTGTATGGGCGGGATGTGGATGTCTAGGCTAATTAGCTTGTGGTCAGCTCTGACCAACGAGGAATTGACCTCTGGTGTGGAACACCTGTCACCCATGTTGATAATGACCAGGTCTAGGATATTGCTGCCCCTGGTGGGGGTGTGGATAAGTTGATCCAAGGCATTGGAATTTATGAATTCCAGAAAACGTTGAGTTAGTATATGAGTAGTTTTCCCAGTTAATGGTGGGGTAGTTGAAATCGCCCATTATTAGGCTGTTGGGTTGTACCTTAATATTTTCCAGTGCAATATATATATATATATATATATATATATATATATATATATATATATATATATATATATATATGTATACATGGTCGACATTTCAGAATGTCAAAGACCATATGGTCGAGACCATATAATCGACATTTGAAATGACCATGTAATAAAAATTAAAAAACACAACAATAACTTACCTTCAAACTACTAGCAGTGGGGCTATGCCCCCCTGCACCCCCGTAACTTAAATATACCAACTCTGAGATTGCACTACAGTGTGGAAATGGAAATCTTTCCATTACACACTGTATGAAGATGCCAGTTCTGCATGGTCGACATTTCAAATGTCGATCATATAGTCTCCGACATTACAAGTTCTTAGGTTGATACTAGGCTATCTGTCCTAGGTCCTATACAAGCCTAGCCATAACAATTCCCTGGATATTTCTTCCCCAATATTTACTTCCCTGGACCCCTGTCTAGCTGGGTGACTGACATGATCCCCAGGGTGAATTTCCTATCTCCTATCCAATCGTCAAGGTTCCTTTTGAAGAGGGCCAAGAAGGCGCTCTGCTTGACATGTATGGGCAGTCTATTCCAGAGTATGGGGAGTCTCTGGGTCAGGAACCTATCCCTCCAGCATGTTTTGTTCATTGTGATGACAAGGTTTAGATCCCTGGAGCGTGTGGCTCTGAGGGATTGGGATTTCTTTAAGTGGAGCATGTCCAACAGCTCAGGGTTTGACATGGCCTTGTATGTTAAGCAGAGATTTCCTCTGAGTAGACGATATGCCACAGAGTATAGCTGGAGTTTTTTTAGACGGTCAGCGTAGGGCATCTGCTTTAGGCCTATGATTCTTTTAGTGAGGTATTTCTGTGGCCTTTCCCCTTTAGGAAAAAACATGTACCCGTGAATTACCATATAGGTGGCAGTACACTAAACACTGAAAGTGTGATAAGAGACTTAGGAATACAGGTGGACAGTGGTCTCACTTTCGATAACCACATCACCACAACAGTCAGGAAATCCTTCTATGTGGCACACTTCATCAATAAGGGCTTTTCATCCAGAAAAAAGGAGGTCATTGTCCCACTGTACTCATCCCTCATTAGACCCATTATAGAGTACAACGCCCCATTTGGTATGTACCTCTCAAGACATCTGCAACAACTGGAATGGCCGCAGAAATACCTCACCAAAAGAATCACAGGCCTAAAGCAGATGCCCTACGCTGACTGCCTTAAAAACCTCCAGCTATACTCTGTGGCATATCGTCTACTCAGAGGAAATCTCTGCTTAACATACAAGGCCATGTCAAACCTAGAGCTGTTGGACATGCTACACTTAAAGAAATCCCAGTCCCTCAGAGCCACATGCTCCAGGGATCTAAACCTTGTCATCACAATGAACAAAACATGCTGGAGGGATAGGTTCCTGACCCAGAGACTCCCCAGACTCTGAAATAGATTGCCCATACATGTCAAGCAGAGTGCCTCCTTGGCCCTCTTCAAAAGGAACCTTGATGGTTGGATGGGAGAAAGGAAATTCACCCTGGGATCACATCAGTCGCCCTGCTAGACAGAGGTGCAGGGAAGTAAATAGTGTTGGAAGAAATAGCCAGGGAATTGTTATGGCTAGGCTTGTATAGGCCCTAGGTCTGATAGCCTAGTACCAACCTGTGAACCTATCTCATGCAATTATGTCACCTCAAAAGAACTTCAAAGATGAACTTGTTCACATCTCTGTTTGGCCACTGCAAGTTGTCAGACCTTAAACATCTGCCTTTAGTTGATGCAGTCAACTATTTCAACATTATATACCTAGAAATACTACATTTTGTAGTACCAGTTTGTAGTAAAAGAGTTAAACATAGAGTCATTGTTTGGCTGACATATGAAACAAACAAAAACAAATAAACAAAAACTAAATAAAAACAATCTTAAAAGACACATCATTGAAGACTGGAAAAGAAGTAACACTACTTCTACCCTCCAATAGTAGAAAACCTTTAGAAATAATCACATAAATTATACTAGGTGATAGAAATAATACTTTACTAGTATTCAATAAGTCAAAAGATACAGCCCTTATTAATTCCACTCTCCAATTAGTACTTAGTTATAACTTCAGGAGAAAAAAACTCAACCAAATCCACTTTCACAAGAAACAGATTGCAGCATAGCTTGTCCCTTAAGTATGTTTCCCCTACTAGTAACTATGGTAAACTCTACTACAATGATGTCACCATTGAGTCTTACTGTAGACGTTTTAGATTACAAATGTATCTGTTCAAAACAATGCAAAATACATTGCAAAATAAACCAGTCCAGCACCTGACAACCTCCCTGGTGAATGTCAAACCAAACTACCTAAGAAATTGTGCTCCATTATGACTCCCATAAACAGGTTAGTAACTGCGTAGTATGTAACAAAAATTTGTAAGGAAGCCTGTAAAACCCATTCATAAAAAGAAACCTCATTTGAAATATCTAACCTTAAGCCTATTGCAGTGAGGAGAGCTTGTATGGTGTGGAGTTTCCTGTTTAAGCTTCTACCACTTAGTATTAACATCCTAAGGTTGCTTTGAGGTTTTTTTTTTATTTTTTAATTTTTTTTTTTGGTATATTGGTAGTTTTGTCATTTTGACATTGCCTGAAAAAGCCTCTAAGGGGATGGATAAAATGTTATCCATTATCAAAAGCCTGGGGGGGGGGGCAGGTACAGATAATCACTGGCAAAGCAATGTGGTCTGTTAACCATGTCTTCCCATGATGATAGATATTGGATGCCAATGGAGTGAGACCAGAATCTAAGCCAGTTCTTAAAATTAACAATTTTCTGTTTATACTGTGGCATCATCCTTGGTGAAAGTAAAATGCATGTCTGCGACACAAATTCAGTCTTCATTATCATTTAAGTCTCTCAACTGTCCACTCTTGTGTTATAATAAAACATCCAAATTTGCAGTACATTTTAACAGAAGACACCACTGCCTAGCCCTCAGATAATTAAATTGGTTAGAACTAACACATCACCTAGCTCTTTCTCAGCTAACTAAAATACACAGACTTCTCTATGTTCCAGAAAATTGCCCAGCCCATAACAACTTAATAAAATTACATCTCCCACAGGGATACGTTTCCATACGGCTACAGCTGTCAGTTCCTTCTTGTTTATTGTAACAAAATACCCTTTTTATACATCTCTTATTTTTAAACCTAAAATTCAGTCTAAGTCCTAGCAAATAGTTTAGCTGATAATCTGAAGTTACTATATGCCAATTTTTCTTTATAATATTACATATAGAACCAATGTTGCTGGAGTAGCTCAGGGACAGAACTAGACAGAGAGATAGAAACTGAATGGAAAATGTAATTTTTATTATCTCGTAGACAGTAGTTGTATATTTATTCACCCTGAGACTTACAAAAAATATTGCTTTAGGTTAGAAGCTAGTTGCATCTCCAGACATTTAGTCTATTTTGCCCAATGTGTTGAATTCAGTAAATTTTATATTGGCAAGACAGGTCATTATCAATTAGAGCATATGAAGGAACACATGAGGGACATAAGACTAGGAATGAAATGAATTCATTAGCCAAGCATGTTATGGAGATGGGACAAGTACATGTTTTCAAGCTTAAAGTAATGTAATTGTTGAGATATGATGGTAGATTAGGGAATTTTCCACATAAAACAGAAAAAAGAGAGCTTTATTGGATTTTACATCTGCAAGCAGACAAAGTCTATGATTTGAATGGTAAGGTCTCTTTAAGATTGGCCTTAAAACAAAGAGGGCTGCACAGATGATGTTTATTCAGACATGATATGTTTTCAGAGTATTTTCATTGGCTAATGAGAATTAGTTTTATAGTATTTATGGATGTAAGTCTTTGTTTCTATATGGTCTGATGAAGCAGAATTTTTCTGTGAAAGCAGTTACCATGAATTTTATTTTTCTTGTTTTATTAAAAGTTTTTGCTTTCTTTCAATGTATATTTTGTTTTTTGGTGTCTGCATTTTGGTAGTATGCTTTGTTTTATTTTTACTATTATTTTTTTTACTACTTCATAATGTTTATTTATTTATTTATTGACATTTGATTAGCGAGAAATTCTAAGTGGGTAGGAACCCATTTTCAGAGGAGACCCTGAGAGAGAAGCTCCAAAGTATTGCAAAATATTTTAAGAAGAAGAATTTTATAGTCTTTTAAATAATACAAAAATGAATACAGTTGAAATAATTATACCGATTTAGACATACTGTGAAAAGATTGGTTAAGAATAGATAATAGTTATATGACAATGATTTAATATTTTAGCCAATTTGTGCAGAAATTAAATGTAAGTTAGAATAATGTAAAATTGAATTGCAATGCAAAGTGATCGGAAAAGCAGGATTATTTAGATAAAAAGCCAGAGGGAGAGACATTGATAGAAGAAAGGAAATGAGTGAAGAAGGGAGAGTAAGGAGGTGTAAGGTATGCATAAGTACTTGTTCACCTTTAGGGATATAGTTTATCCTGGTGTGGAGCAAAAAGAGAGACAACATTTGGCTGAGATCTCCTTCAGAATGGTTTTGAAGAATGAGAAGGAGGGTTTTAACCTGTTGGATCGAAATAAGGAGTTCCAGGCCTTAGCAACATACTAAAACAATGAGCAAAAAGGTCAGATAGAAAAAAAACAATCATCAAAAACCAAAAGCCAAACACCACTCTGCAAGTTATTGGCCTGAATTTGTCCATAAATAGGCTTAGAAAGAAAAAAGTCATAGGTATTCAGAATTGCTATATAACTGAAACACTTAATGTCCTTAAAAGGTCATTTGCATATATACCATCTTACCTCTAATACAATAGGTTTAAGGAATCACACAGTGGAAAGTCTAGCCTTGCTAGGTTTTTCTTTTGTTTTTTATTGATAGACCTTAGCAGCA
Source organism: Protopterus annectens (assembly GCF_019279795.1). NCBI lineage: Eukaryota > Metazoa > Chordata > Ceratodontiformes > Protopteridae > Protopterus > Protopterus annectens. The sequence continues at coordinate 111,498,661 of NC_056740.1, read as the reverse complement.
TTGTACAAATACAGAAAATGCCAGCAGATTTGATAGGTTTGTCGACAGACAGGAGTTTTTGTGCACTAGATTTTATTGACTGACTAGGAACATAGTTGTGTAGAATGTTATTTAATGATGGTTAAGCAGATGGATTCTGGATAATTTTATAGGTGGTAAGAAGCTGGGTATATGTTAGTTGGTGGAGTAGTTCTAACCAATTTAGGCTTTTCAGTGCTATACAGTGGTGAATTCTGAATGGGGTATTGGCTGCAAATTTAACAACTTTGTTATAGCATTGTGTTTTGATTTTTGTGATACTTTAAGTTTAGGAAGGATAGGAGCACCATAAAAAAGTGTGAAGAATCTCATACCTCTCAAGTGTACCTCATTACGAGAAACGTACCTCATTTGGGGTTTTAAAAAGTTCATGTTCCTCAAAGTTCCACATTGAAAGACTCTGTCACACATTCAGTGTTAGGAATTTTTTAAGTGAAATCCACTGTAAATAGAAATGAATCATATTAATTCATTAAATGATTTTCTTTATAAGTAAAACCAGCATATTTTAACCATCCTATGACCTTTCTAGTTGAAGTTGTTAGCAAGCCATTAGTATGTGTTCCACATTTTGCCCATTTGTTCCACATTATGAGGGCTAGTGTTCCTCATTTTGGAGATAGAAGGTTGAGAGCTATGGTGGGGAGGAAAAATGTAGTGGCAAGTGTAGCTTTAGTTGGACTGGTGAGAAAGTTTTTGTCTATGTAAAGCATCCATATTTTTTATGAGTTTTCCTTATGCAATTATGCATATCCAGGTTACATTTAAGATTATCATCCACTATCATCCCTAATAATTTTCTATGAGAAGTGACTTCAGTGGCTGTATTATCAAGAGAGAGGACTTTAAATTTTGTTTTTCATAAGATAGGGATTTGAGGAAAAAAGTAGGATTTTAATTTAGGGTTAAGCATGAGTTGTGAGTTACAAAACCATGTTTCAGTTGCTGTTAAAGCTTCCTGAGTAATTTTTTGTAGGTGTGCCATGTTTTCAGATGTGCAGTTCAGGTGTGGATGTATGCAAGGTGTTAGTGAGAATGTTAAAGAGGAAGGGACCAAGGACAGAGCTATGTGGTACATCTGTGGTGACTGGTTGGCATGGAGAAAAGGTGGAGTGCCATTTTACTGACTGATATCTGACTGATATCTATCAAGCAGGTAGCTTTTGAACCATAGAAGAGTGGGCTGAGAGTGGCCTAAAGAGGGCATTTGAAGTAGACGTTTGCTGTAACAAACTGTTTTGAAGGCTTCAGATAGGTCTAAAAATAAGGAGAAGAACAGTTTGCTGTTATCTCTAGCTTTTTTCACATCATCTACGTTAGAAGTGTAGTGTTAGTACTGTGGGAAAAGTGGAAGCCATGTTATTTGGGGGATAGGAGTTCTTATTGCAGGAGATACTTTAGCAATTGTTTGTGAATACATTTTTCAAGTATTTTGGAGAGGGGGATAAGATTGCTATAAGTCTAAAGTTAGTGATGTCTGTTGAATTTCCTGCTTTGTGCAGAGGGATAATGTGTGATTTTTTTTCCAGAGAGAGGGAATGTGAGATTCCTGGATTAACATATTTATAAGGATTGAGAGAGGGTAGGCAATGTTATCAGCTGCTGTTTTAAAGCATTCACTTGGAAGGTGATCAGCTGAAGTAAGACATAGTTTAAGTTTGTTTAAAAGTAGTTTTATATAGGATGTGGGCACAGTTTTGAAGGTGAAATAGAATTTTACTCTCTAGAGAAAAGTCATTAATCAATAAAAACAAATCTCTTACCTCAGGTGACTCTCTATATTCAAATATTGTAGCTAAGCTATGGAACTACATCCCACTACTGTTGAAATCCATTCAGAATGTAAACTCATTTAAAACAGAATTAAATATTCATCTAACAAATCAATTAATTGGCTCCTGTATATCTTTAGGATAAATATCACTGTTATATTCTGCTTACCATTTTGTCAAACCATTTCACTTCATTCACAATCATATGGTCCACAACCAGTCTTCACCATTGCTTAAATAGTTTTACTATCATCTCCCAGCCCAGCTGTGTACATTGTTTTGTGACACTGCTCACTCTTCATCTCTGTACTTCTATTATAAACTTTATGATAGATATAGATAGATCGGTTTGCTATCATTTATACGAGCATAACATATGTGACTGTGAAAAAAGCAAATATTCTTATCTTACCGTAAGTGCACATTCAAATGTTCGATGCGTAATACTTGTAAGTTGCTTTATGCATTTGGTAAGCTGACTTTGTAATTAACGTCTATGTTAAGTTAAATAGGATGGCTGTCGACTTTATGATGTTGTGTGAAGTGTATGAGTTAGATATTCATGGATAACAGATCCGACATAACAGACAATATAGTACACTTTATGGCACTTTAAAAGTAAAATTTTCAGATGCTGATAGTGAGTTACATAATTTATGAAACTGATGTAATACATAAATGGGATGGAATTCACAACGGGCTTTTATTATATATTATTTTGCAGGTGATATCATTAAGTATGTCTTGTGCTGAGAGTTCAGCAGAGAATCCAGACAAAAAAGGTCACTTGTGTAATACTTTAGTATTACAGAAAGGATGTAAAATGTTATGTATTAATGGTTACCAGTGTTATCTTGAGAAATGTTGTAAAAGTAGACATTATTGATGTTGCATAAAGAAAATAGTGACAAATGTAAGGGTCGATGTGTGATTGAGCAAGCTGTAAATGGGGAGAAGCTGGAGAAAAGTACTGCACATTTTCATGGACCAGATGTTTTCAAATGTGAATAAAGGAAAGTGCTTGAAACTATAAAAAGGTATGCAGAGCAAACATTGGGAGACCCTTGCAAGATAGTGTCTGAAGTACTTGCCGGCACTTCAATTGCTGTTGTTAAAACATAGACAAATAAGGATGCATTGAAACAGATTGTACTCAGACTTCGAAGAAGAATAAGAGTTCAGGTATGTGTAATATTGGCTCGTTGACAGAGAACGTCAGACATACTACCAGTAAAGAACATGAAATGTAGCATTCAGCATAGCTGTACTAATAATAGTAGTTCAAATACTGTAATTTTAACAACAGGAGGAAATTTGTGTGTTTTATGGTCTTCTGAATTTATAGTTGTAGATGACACTTTCCAATCAATATGAGAGAGAGTGTAAATAGATTTATACTATACATCGAAAAGGGGGTTTTGATGGAACCCAGTCACAGAAACCCGGCAAACAAAAACAAAATAAAATCAATGTGTCAGAAAAAATAGTGAGAGAAGTACTTACTACTAAATAAGAAAAAAGGCATACAAAGATATAAAAATGCATAGAAGAATAAAGCAACAACCCATGTTTAACTTAAAGGGAAAATTATTGAGGAACAAGTTTACAGTGGTCCATCTTTTGTCAGTGGGAAAATTAAGGGGCAGTCTGAACACAGTCTTTGAGGGAGAATGGATGGGACTTTTCAGTGGCAAAAAATAATAGAAAAAAAAGAATGAAAGGAAAATTATCAGTGAAGAAACCATTCATAACTCTGTACATTGTCAAGATTGTGCTTCAGCTACAGCATGCAGCAATATTTAAGAATTTAAAATGTTTGGAAGTAAAGTGAAAAGATGTCCCCACAATTACACAAGTCACTGAAAATGAGTTGGATTAAAAGCTATAATTTTGGAGAATATATGGCATTTGGCAAGCCAGTGTGGAAGAGTTTGTACATACTAGCAGGAAGTCTATATAAAGATGGTGAAAGACATAATCCTTAAGTCCTGATAGGTGCCATGTAATAGCATGCTGAAGCATACATTTGAAAGAGAGTATTCAAGCTTTTAGAGACATATCCAGGGAAATTATTTTGACATATCTGTAGTCCTCAAAGACATAAAAACTACTGATGCTAATGGTTTAGTTGTACGAATAGATTCGGCATACTAGTTTTCTTAAAGTAAGACATTCCAAAGTGAAGGCTGTCTTGAAAGAACTGATTAAACAAATACAAATAGCGTATGTGATAGATAGTGCCTAACAACTTTATTTTAGTTTACTGCTTAATGCTGTGCAAAACTATAACTTTCAAGCAAGCCAACTCTTTTTATGCAACATGTATATTCTGCGCTAAACCTAATGATGAAAAACTATATTGTGTTTGTACATTTTTTACTATACCACAAATAGAAATATACAGGTTTCATTAAAATGACCACAATGTCCTTGTAATAATCTATAATTCTAGTAATATTGTGTCACTGTAGATTTTCTTCAGGTGCTTCAATTTCCTCCCACATCCCAAACACATTGATTGTAACTGTGCTGGCAATGTCCAGATCACCTGTAGGTGCTCGTGCCATAAGTGAGAGACTGTAAGAGTACTTTTTTTATGGGCTAGTTCCCCCTCCAGGATTTGTTTCTTGCCTTGAAACCACTGACTGTTAGAAAAGGCTCTGTTTCTGCATGGTCCTGAATTGGGTTAGTTGGATTATTGCTACTGAATCAGACAAAATGGTTGGAAAAGATGGTAATTCCCTCTGTCTCAACCCTCCTTCAGTTTTATAAAGAAATTAAAGTGGAAGAGTAAAGGAAGGTTGCCACCTCAATTCAACAGTGCAGTGCCATTAATAAAATTTGCATAATGAAACTATGTTTTATTGAAAAACTCTACCTTCTTGTTTTACTGTAATTCCTGCAAATTTAAAGCAGTTTTGTGTGTGTGTGTGTGTGTGTGTGTGTGTGTGTGTGTGTGTGTGTGTGTGTGTGTGCGTGTGCATGTGCATGTGCGTGTGTGTGTGTGTGTGTGTGTGTGTGTGTGTGTGCATGTGTGCAAATCTCCTGGAGCCCCTGAGAGATTTCTATACCTGACAATAAATATACATAAAATCACTCAATACTGTGTATCAGTTGTGGAAACAAAATATTTATAGAAATATTAAAAATGTAACTGTTTTGTGAATTCTGTACCTTCTTTGTAGTTTCCTCATTCTCTCTTTCTTTCTTACTCTAGCCATGTCTACCTGAAATGATTTGCCATCTTCAGAACATTTTAAGAATTAACGCATTTATCAGTACATTAACTATAATATTTCTGTCATAATGTTAAGTGTGATGCCCTCTTCTTTAGTACATTTGGCACACAATACATTAACAAATGCCATGGTATGGCAGAAGCTGCTACATTTTTTTCACAGATGTTGCCTAGTGAGATATCTTTAGAAAATAAACCTACATCAAATTCTGCATGTCAATACATGATATTACACAGTCGGTTGCAAAACAAGTCTACATGCCGGATGATGCTTTGGGCAAATGGTGTTTTAAAACAAACAATTAAATAAAAGGTAAAGTAAAAGGGGAAAAATTGTGGTTGAAGGGAACAGCGCTTCAGTAGACATTTAAGTTACCCCTTGTAGCAGTAATTACAGAATTAACATTTTTGTCTTTAAATATCTTTTAAAGTTCTTTGTAGTTAAGTACAGAATGGTTCCATTACCCGTTTGCCTACGGCAACTTTGTGAAGCAGACTTCAAGACTGGTCGTAATCGCTCATGAAAAAAGTAGATGAAATAACTCTCATAATAAGCAGGGAAATTAGGATTTCAGTTTAATTTTAAACAAATGTTGTAATGTCATTAATGGTAAAATGCATAAATAATTCTGTTGCATGTATCCTTTTTTGTGGTTCGAGGCTTTTATTACTCTTCCAACATGAACTATACATATATAGTATTTAATTGCATTCACATTATTATTGTTAAATTAAATAGAAATGCAATTATTATGACATACTACATATGTAGTTTTAAAGCTGAAATGTCCAGCTTTTGTTGGTATGAGGCATTATTCACCTATTTTTTTATTAAGATGTTGTACCACAAAATGTAAAATTAATAAGAATCTGAGTGCAAACTTTATTGCGACATTTTTTAAATTATGATATTATTAAATATGTACAGATTTGCATATATTTTATTCAGGGGTTGTAGTCTACTTGTAGTATGAAATACCTTTGCTAGCCCTTTACAGCTATATGGTTGTCTGTGGTAGAAGCAGGTATCATAGAGCAAGTAAATAAGGATAGTAATAGTATTCTTCAAAAAACTTGCATATTCATTTGCTGGTATGCATATAAACACAAAAAGCATTACGTGTGGATGAGTTATTTGGCTTCATACCTCTTACTTTCATTTAAATATGGTGCTGATAAATGCACTAACCCTCAAACATAACACTTGCCTTAATGTACCTGAATAATTTAATGTAGTTTACTGTTTGTACATCTTTTTAGTATACTAATTGATATCTGAAGGATAACCCCACTCCAGGCTGCAGATGCTGCTCTGATTCCTAAAAGTATGTTTCCACAGGTTCCACTATAAGTAATCATATTATAAGTCAGTGAAGAACCAACTCAGGTGGGGAGCAAATGGAAAAAAATCAACCCAATGAAAATGGATATGCACATTGTTTTTCCCCCAAGGGGATATGCCCCCAGGCGTATATCCCAGCTGCAGAGTTGCACAAACATAAAGAAGAGGAAAATATCCCAAAACAAGGCAATTGGTACTGACACACACAAAACAATAATGATGACAGTGATTTCCTAAAGAAACTATTTATTGTCAGTTTCAGCACTGGTGACTTTGATGCACACGAAAGGATACTCAGAGAAGTATATGTATATTGCTTCCACCTTTCTAGTGGTTACATTAGCTCAAAAAATGGAACTTAACTTTGCACTGCTTCTCTTTCCATACAATTATCATTTATTTCAAACTATTTTGTATGATTCATTCTAAAGATAAAATAAGAATATTATACAAATGGAATTCTGGCTATTAGGTATTAAAATGATATAGTCCAGCTTGTTAGTTCAAAATAAAAACATTACTTAAGGCTGGTTTGGTATCTTTTATGTAAGTAAAAGTGAAAGAAAATTAAAAAGCAGTAAAGGAACATGAAAACAGTGTTAGGTAAGTGACCACAAGGACTATAAGATGCTTAGCCACTCTTAAAAGTCCATGCCTCCCTTTCCAAGCACTTAATAATACTGACCTCCCAAGTCGAGTACAGCTGTACATGATAATCCTTGTGTAGTTTTGTGTCTGTCCATCCAGTCATCCGGACAATCCATACAGGTAGTCAGAGCAGTATACACTGATTCACCTGTAATGATATTCAATATGCTGGGAGTACATTGTGTTAGGAGCCTTTCTCTCTAGTATGTTTTATTTATTTGTTAGCATAGACTTTGATTCCTAGTATGAGTGTTTTGAGAGACTGATTTTTTTCAAAGAAACAGGAAGTCAGATAGATTTCAGTCTTTCATGGTTCTAAAAGTGAGACTTAAGTCACTTTGTAACAGCTTGTAGGTTACTGAGTAAAAGAAGACCTGTGCTAATATATATTGATATGTGAAAGATTTGGGGCTTTTCATTTTCTTGTTAATGTACCTCTGGGACCTTACTATTTGAGTGATATGCTTTAGTTTATACATATCAAATGGGGTACTGTATTTAGTGATGGGTCTGATAAGGCAAAAGTACAGTGGCTGGATGATTTCTTTGGCTCTTGATGATGTTACTGTGTAAATTAACTGGGCCAGATATAAGGATTTCCTGAAATATGAAGACTGAACAAAAGACAATTGTCCACGTAAGTATCAAGGTCTCTTATGTCCATGTCTATTTGACAAAGAGTACCATTTATAACATATGAAGTGATAAGAACTTTTTTGAGAAATGCTACTGTGCTGCACTTGTTTCCTTGTAACTTGAGACCAGTTTTAGTAGACTAGGTTATTTGCATATTCTGCCTCAGCTATACCTGATTAGTAGCAATGAAAGAATGGATAACAGTGCTGAGCTCGCAGTCATCAGCAAACTTGGTCAACTACACTTCTGGAGTATTGTACTAAATGTCTACAAAGTAACTGTCACAAAAGAGAAGGTCCAGCATGGATCCTTCTGGTACCCAACTAGCTACAGTTTTGTATTCCGAGAGGACACCAGCTAACTTAACAATCTGGGATCTGTTGGAATTCAATGCATACCACAGGGGTTTACATTAAGTTTTGTCTGATGTTTTAAAATATATACATGGGAGATAGTGTTAAAAGCTTTGGCAAGATAAAGATAAAGCAATGAGTAACTAGTGTCCACATCATCTGTAACCTTTACAGAGAAGCTAACAAGATTGTATTTTGTTTATTTATTACAAATTGTTTTGTTCAAGGATTTGTCTGAAAGATAAACTAAATAAGAATATTATGGGAATGCAAATCTGGCTCTTAGTTTTTAAAATGTAGTCCTGTCTGTAAGTTTAGCATAAAACAATCCATTGCAGTTAGATTATATGACTTTAAATGTTTTTGGACGTGTGATACATAAGGCATCATTTAGCATGCTAAATGCTGCAGTGGTGCCTTCTATGTAAGTAAAACTGAAAGAAAATTAAAATGTTGTATATAACAGCAGTACAGTGATGTTGAAAATTATGTTGAAAATATCATATAATGAACTCATTAACTCAACATATTAATTTGGGTAGAGTTAGGGATTTGCATTGTTAATAACAGAAATGCAGGTGGCAACATATGTAATTCACTTTTGTATTCATGATCAATGTGTCAGAATATGCAAAATATCCTAAGTGTGCATGTCATGTCATTAGCCCCCCCCCCCGGGGAGTCTAAATTAGAATTTTCTTTATCCTATTACTCAGATGCAAGCATTTGCATTTTATAATCAACAATTTGACTGGAAATTTTAAGTTAAGTCTTGCGATCCATGTGTTGATTTTACATTTTACCCTTGAATAAATGCTTTCTTCATTCAAGCAAAATGTATTTTGAGCAGATGTGTGGCAAGTAATAAATATTACCACTTCAGCATAAAACAAGTAGCCTTCTGATTTACCTGATTTTCAAAAAATCTTCATTAATGGCAAAGTAAATGTGCACTTCAGGCACACACGATGCAATGGTAATGTAGATAAGCTGCATGCTCACATGGGTTTTCTTGGGTGAATCAAGTACAGGTATTAATTCCAAATATTAGTAGAGTATATTTAAGGAATAACCCACGGCTAGGTGTGGGTAATGCTGGATTTACCCACAGTTGGTGTGGTTTGGTCATGAGGGCAAAGCTCGAGTGACCAAACAAAGCCAACCATGGGTTAATCAAGCAATGCCCACACCCAGCCATGGGTTATTGATATTATACAATGACATTATTTTAGAAAAAATACTTACTTTTCTTAAATAATGTCTTTGTATAATGCCACGGTTTTCCAGTATCTTGGGGCTTTTCTGATGTACTGCGTATGTGTATGGGACTTTGTGATCCCATGCTTACACAGTGCATCAGTGCTGTGCAGATGCAGCCATGGAGAAAAGAAGATCTCTGTTGCTTTTTTTTTTTTTTTTTCTAATTGAAAATAAAAAAAAGAAATCAGGAGATTTTTTAAATTCGGGAGAGCTGGGACAGATAAAATAAAAGGATAATCAGGTAAGCTTCTTTAATTTTGCAAAATGTACCTTGTTATCCTCTTAGTTTTGTCTGCGCCATCTGTGCCTGCGGGCTCACTCTGCTCCCCCTACCCTACCCCCAATTCCCACCCACCCCCACTGCATCTGACCTTATACCTCTCTAACCACACCCACTTACACCATTAACTAATCCCATCCCACAATCTCATTATAGCTTTCCATCTTCTAAGACACTCCTCCTATCTTAACATACACTTCACCCTTCCACTCTCCTTCCTCTACTTTAGAAGCACTATGCCTATTCCATCCTTATCACCTTACCTCAAAACACTACTTCTATTTTCAATACTTCCCTTCCTTTGCATTCCTTACACCCTAACTGTCTATGAACATCTCAGTTACTCTAGCTTCCACCAGCCCCCAAAACAAACATCCCCTCCTACTTTACCAACTAGCCTTAAACACATAAACATAAGATCCACTACTAGCTATTTCCTCCCAAAGTATCATAGAGTCACCCATATTAACTACAAACACCACCTTATCAAGAGAGGACTTAACATACTGAACCCTTCTCTAATCCACACATATAGACTACACCTACACCTCCTACAAGATGGTGATATACATCCCAATCCAAGCCCTACCAACATTAGTCCTGCTTCCCCTAGTAGACCTTCTACCTCTCCCCTTCATACCCCTACAAGGCCTCATAACTCCCTCTTCTTAGCTCACTTAAATATACGAAGTGTAAACAATAAAGTTACACACCTTCATGCCCTACTGGATGTACATGACTTTGACATCCTTTGCTTAACCGAAACATGGTTAAAACCAGCAACCCAAGACTATGAAATCACCCCTCCTGGATATAACATTTTAAGAGTGGATCGCCTTAGCAAAAAGGGTGGGGGTGTGGCTATAATATACAAAGCAGGGCTCCAACTTTTACTACTAGATGCTCACCCACCATCCAATACCAACTCTGAAATTATTATCACTAAGCTACAGCTAAATACTTGTAAATCCATCTATATTTTATGCTCATATCTTCCTCCAGGCAATAACATCAACTCCCTAGAAAATATCCTTTGCTGGCTGTCCATTAACTATCCACAGGAAACTATTGTGCAAGGTGACTTTAATATAGACTGGAATACCTGTAATACTGACAACCCAACTAATCACATAAATCTACATGGCTTCTCCCAAATTATCACCTCACCTACTCACACCCATATACCCACCAACAAAGAAACCACCCTAGATTGGATCCTAATAAATACCCAGTCCATAACCTATAATGTAGGTATGCTGCCAGATGACCTTAGTGATCACTCCCTAACCTATATTATTAGGAAAAAACTTAATATACCCTGCCCTACAACTTTTAGAACTACTCGCTCAAGTAAACATTTCAACCCAGAACACTTCCGAAATTAACTGAGTCTATGTAACTGGACACCGTTAAAATACCTACAACTTGAAGAAGCTGTGGCATACTTTAATTCCAAGTTCCTTGAAATCCTTGACTACCATGCCCCTTCCTCTAGCCTTAGGAACACCACCAAAACAGCTCCATGGCTTACTAAGGAAACTAAGAAAACAAATTTGCTAAGAAACAAATTCTGGGCTAAATGGCGTACCTCTAAAAACCCATCTGATCACTTAAAATTTAAACAACTCAGAAACTCTACTAAAACATCTATATTATCAGACAAAAAACAGTTCTTCTTCCAACTTCAATATACCAAACAGCAAAGTCCACAGAAATTCTGGTCAGGTATCACTAGACTCATTCACCCAGGCAATTCTAAAACTCCAACCCCATCTGGAATTACCCTTGACACTCCCAAACAAATTGCTGACTCCTTCAATAACTTCTTTACTGAAGCCATCCAGTCACTTGCTAACTCTTTACCTCATGTATCCTCTAATCTGCCCTCCTCCTCACATACCTCATCACCCATTTTCCAACTCTGCCCTGTCCCCACATCCCTCATCTGTACCCTCCTTCAAAACTCAAACCCTTTACCACTTCAGCAGACCATTTGCCTTCTAAATACCTTCGAATTGCCACCAAAGTTATTGCCTACCCAATCTCTATCCTTATAAATAGAACCATTATTGAAGGTACTATCCCAGCCATCTGGAAAGTTTCACATATCATCCCACTACATAAAGGTGGCAACTCATCAGAACTTTCAAACTTCCGTCCAATTGCCCTCCTCTCTCCAATAGCAAAAATCATGGAAAAATGCATCCACCGTCAACTATTAGACCATCTTCTTCAAAATAACCTATTAGCCAGCTCCCAGCATGGCTTTCAACCTTTCCATAGCACCACTACTGCCCTCCTTTCCTTCTCTGACCACATCAACAAAAATCGCAACAATAATACCCTGTCCTCTGCTATCTTTATTGATATTTCAAAAGCATTTGACATGGTTAACCATCAGCTACTGCTGAATCTTCTCAAGTCCCTCTCATTTGATACATTACAGTGGTTCAAGTCCTATCTAGACAATAGGCAACAGGCAGTGCTATGGGAAAACACTCTATCCTCCCACCTACCTGTCACCCTTGGTGTACCCCAAAGATCCATATTAGGCCCTCTTCTATTCTCTGTCTTCATAAATTATCTATCTATTAGTATTCCCCAAGCTGTAACTATACAATATGCAGGCAACTCTATGTTAATATCTTCAGCCACAGGGCTGTCTGAACTGTAGTCCCTCACCCAGAATACCTTTGAGCTTGTAGAAGAATGGTTTCTACAACGGTGTCTCCTCCTTAACCCCAAAAAGAGTAAACTCTTGCTCTTTACTCCTACACAAACGTCCACCCCACTAAACTTCACTATCAAATCAAAAACTGGTACAGTCATATCTCCTCACACTACTACAAAACTCTTAGGAGTAACTATTGACCACAGCCTTAACTATGATACTAACATTAACATCACAATCAAATCAGTAAACCGAAAACTTGGCTCCCTCTACAAAATAAAGCCCTTCCTTACTCCCATGGCTAGAACTACCATTGCCCAAACCCACCTTATCTCTACTCCCTTTTATGCCTCTCCTATATATACAAATCTATCCAAATGGAACCTCCACAAGCTGGCAGTCTCTTACAATAATATTGCCAGCTTTGTTACCAGCTCCCCTTTTAGAACACACCACTGCCTAAATCTGAAGCAGCTTGGTTGGCTTGAATTCCACAATCAAATTGTATTTCATCAACTGAATATTGCACATAAAACCCTTTACCACCCAGAAAACATACCAATTCTCACTAGTCTAATCTGCCCATATAAAAATCTTACAAACCTACACTCAGCTAATAAACTTCTGGTATCCATACATAAACCCAACAACAAAGCAGGAAATTCCCTTTTCTCTAATACTGTGGGGAAAAGTTGGAACCTACTTCCCAGTGAACTTACATCACTATCTTCAACTACACTCTTCAAAAAGAAACTAAAACAATACCTTAAAACCATTGGCTATGTCCCTGTTCAAACCCTGACTAAGACTATCTGTGTCTATTTACATCACAATCAGTCTTCCCAAGTTTCTTACTCACTTTATTGCCACTTTAAGGCCTCTACCATCTAGATGCTGTAGTTGCTCATATTTACCTAAGATGTACTTTACCTCTTTCCTGTCTCCTGAGTTTCTCAATCTCCACTTACTCTCCCAATCCTGTTTTTAACTACCTGATCTCCCATATTCTGCAGAAGACTTTCTTCCCACAGCATTCACACACACACAAAAAAAAACTAAGTATTACCTTATCTTATTTTTGTGCTACTCTTCTGTTCCATCAATGTTTGCTAAATTACCTTAATCACCTGTTTTTGTCTAGCAACCTATCTGCATCTGAAGTTTAATGTTCTATAACTTATTACTTAATACTTTGTGTGTCTAGTCTGTTTTAATGTGGAGCTTTTCTCCCCGGGCCTCTACTGAAAATGGACATATATCCAGCTAGACTAGCCCGGTCAACAAATGTAAAATAATATAAAATAAATAAATAAAATGTAAATAATTTCTACAAAGAATAAGAATGACTCTCCTTTTTGATTTAAAATTAGAGCTCACAAGAGTTGAATAATCTTTTAACATCAATCTATCTACATTTTCAGATAAATGCATTTCTTGTAAGAAAATTATGTGAGCTTTATGCAGTTTTAAATATTTGTTTAAGCTACTCCTTTCAATGGATTATTAAGTCCATTGATGTTTAATGAGATACAATTATATATCGACATTCATAAGAACATGTAAATGCACTAATTTAAGATGATTTACCTTGAAATATAATAACCAAGTACTATAATTGTTGTTATTGACAGATACAAAAAAAAAAAGAAAACTTCAAACTGATATACATTCAATCCTCCCATCACAGAATGAAAAATCCCATATTTGAAGATGTAATACAAAACACACACCAACCAACCCATCCCAATGTCACTATTTGGAGAACACTCAAGTCATTTTAAAAGGAATAATCTGAGAGATATTAATATTTAAAATCATATAAATATAAAGTGTTAATAATAAAGACTGATATTATATATTTCTGAATATATCAAAAATATCCCGGAAATAATGTATTTCAAATTTTTCTATTTGATCAAGATATTTTCTATAGTCATTTACTCTAATTAACCCTACTATAGAAAATACTTTAAATAGCCAAGTATTTAAGTATTTATATGGAGGAAAGAAATAAAACTGATACCTATAACACATTAACCTACAGACATCATAACACCAATAAATATCAACAGCACATATAAAACATTTAAAACTCATTTAATAACATGGGTGAAAATGTGAAAGTAATTGTAAGAATATGGAAGTATAATTAAAAGGTGCTACAGTTTAAAATTACTTATCTGTGTATAATGTATGCGCCTATATATGTATAATATATTTACATGGATGTACATACATATAACTGTGTATGTGTCTGTAAGTTATGAATAGATGCTTGATATGTATATTAACAGTTAAGAGAGTGAATATGTTCTGTATATATCTTTAGAGCAGATAGATGTAAAGCACAGAGTGGTAAAGCTAAAGGTGGTGGTGCATGAATCTATGTTAATAACAGATGGTACAAAGACTGTAAGCTGATTCAATCATACTACTCTGAAGATGTGGAAATATTGACACTAAAATGCAGACCTTTTTATGTACCAAGGGAAATCAGTGGGATATATGTCACAGCAGTGTACATCCCACCAAGTGATAACACCACTGAAGCTCAAAATAAATTCCATAATATTATCTGTGAGATACAAAGCAGAAACACAGAATTTGCATAAGTGATAGTGGGTGATTTCAACAGGGCTGAGCTTAAGGTGGTGCTACCCCATTTTTATCAGTATGTGGATTTCCCCACCAGAGGGGAGAATACCTTAGACAAAGCATACTGCAATATTAAAGGAGCCTTTAAAGCTTTGAAGCACCCCAATGTAGGCAGCTCTGATCACACTGCTATCCTGCTCCTGCCTACTTATAAGGTGGCTTTGATCAGAGAAAAGATGACAACTAAACAGATCACAGCCTGGCAGGAGGGTTCCATGGTTTGCCTTCAAGACTGTTTCAATACCACCTGCTGGGCAGTCTTCAATGAAGTGGCTATGCACAGCCTCCAGTTTGACATAGGCATTGATATTGAATCAGTTCTTGCCTACATAAATAAATGTTAAGGATGTAACTTTCATGAACGCCATCACTGTAAGAGCTAATCAGAAGACCTGACTCACCAGGAATGTCTACGAGCTACTGAGGGAAAGAAACACAGCTTTCAAGGCAAATTACAAAGAAAGGTTAGAGGTGGCCAGGTCAAATCTGAAAAAGGGCATCAAAGAGGCAAAGAGGGAGTATGGAAGGAAAATTCAGATCTGCTTCCAAGACATGAGGGACTCGAGAAGCCTATGACAGGGGGATACAGCAGCTCACAGACTATAAGTCCAAATCACCCCAATGTGATGACAGCTTGGAACTCCTAAATGAACTGAACTCCTTCTTTGGCAGATTTGAGGAGAAGAAGATCACTGTAGCTTCTAAAACCAACACTGACAAAGAGAAGACAGTGCTCATCTTAAATTCCGAGGAGGTGAGACTTCAGGTCAAGAAGGTGAATCCTAGGAAGGCTGCTGGATTAGACAACATACCTGGCAAGGTGATAAAGGGGTGTGCTGATCAGTTATGTCTGGTACTGACAGACATCTTCAGCTCATCCCTTGCTATGGAGAAAGTTCCCTCGTGTTTGAAGGAAACAAGTATTGTCCCACTTCCAAAGAAACCCAACCCTACTTGCCTCAATGACTTCAGATCGGTTGCCTTAACCTCAAATGTCATGAAGTGCTTTGAGAGAATTGTGAAGAAACATCTATCTGTGAGTCTGCCTAAGTCCTTTGATCCTCTCCACTTTGCATACCAGGTAAATAGATTGACTGCGGATGCTATATCAGTCTCACTACACACTGCATTAAAACACCTAGAAGGGAGGAACAACTATGTAAGGATGCTGTACATCAACCTCAGTTCTGTGTGCAACACTGTGATTCTGATGCAACTGGTGGATAAGCTCACCAACCACTCACTATGAAAGGGGAGGTAGTAGAGAAGGTCAAAACAACCAGGTTCCTGGGTCTTCACATCTCTGATGACATCTCCTGGGCTGCTAACACCAACCAATATAGCCAAGAAGGCTCAACAGAGGCTTCACCTCCTGAGAAAGCTCAAAAAGGCCCGGCTCCCACTGTCTGCTCTTACCACTTTTTACAGGGGAGCTATCACGAGCATCCGCACTAGCAACTTCATAGCATGGTTTAGCAACTGCACAGTTGCTGTGAAGAAGAAATTACAGAGGGTGGTGATGGTGGCTGAGAAAATCTTGAGCACAAAGTTCTCTTCTATTCAGGAGCTTGTCTTTACAAGAGCAAGAAAGGGAGCATATAAAATACTTGCTGATTCGAACCATCCAGCCTACAACTCGTTCTCACAACTTCCGTCTGGAAGGAGGTACCACAGCTTCCTTATGTTGTTCTTTGATACTGCTGTATCTGCGTCATTTGCATTGCATTTTTCCCATGAGCTGACATTTGTAATTTCATTTAGGCTGCACTTGTGTGGTCCTTAATGACAATAAAGTTTCTTTGAATCTTGAATCTGTGCATGAGAGTAAATATACAAACGAGTGAGTGTTTTTAAATGAATGTTTGTTTTTATTATGAATGTATGTTACTATATATTCCTCTAGTAGTTGGAATATACATTTAACATCTAACTTCTATACATGAAGAATTCTTTTATGATTATATTTTAGGTATCATGTACGTACAAATTTGCTTATAGCAGTTTTCATTGCCATATTCTGAAATGTGCTGATCAACTTTTTATATTCATTATACCAATAAGAGATGAAAAATGCTTGAAATGATTTAAACATCAGTTTAGTATAAAATTACAGATTTCACTAACAAATGCAGAACACTCAAAGAGTTAAATCTGCTCATTAATATTATTTACCAGTAATTATCAAAGTAACTGTGAGTATTTAAGGCAACAGATGTTGAGCAGAGTGAGGTGTTTATCTATCTTCTCCTCCAAACTGTTTCCTGTAGCAAAGAAGACAACAGCTTATATTAAAGTGTAAGTACTATAATGTATATAAAAGATGGTATATGCAAATTAATATCTATATGTAAGTCAAAAAAATATAGTTCAATCAGAGAAAGTTTATAATCACTGTTAACAGTTTCCATTCAAATGTCTGTAAAAATCATTTTGAATAAAAAGTCAATTTTATAGCAACCAGTGTGCAGTGGTGTGAACCATATGTTATCCCATATAAGATATTCTAGCTTCCTTCATGCCTATTTACATCTGCATTTTGTATTGAAGTGTTTGCTTTGTTTAACCTTACAGTTTTATTACATTGCACAGCTCTTTTGGGTATCACATCAGGTGTTAGATTTCACAATGGCATGTCAAGGAAAGCATTGGGACAACTGTATACTGAAGTAATACAAAAAGGTTATACGGTATTTAGTTTTTGTAGGGAGTTGGTTATACCTTGTGTAAATACATCTGTAGACCCCTTACTTATAAATAGACAAGCGTGATCTGTCTAAATATGAATTTCAGTTTGAGTGTGTTTTTCCATGTGGATGTCCTTATGTATATAGAATTGCAATGTAGCATCATTTTCTTAAGTACATATGAGTAATCTGTATCATACCAACTTTCAGATGATTAATAGCTCTCTATAACAATATTTTAATACACTACCAGATGTTATGTATGCACATGTCATTCTCTGTTTACTATGCTATCAGATTCATTCATGTTATGCATTTGTAAGTACTCTGTATTCCACCAAGAGTCTTGATGCTTGACTACCTCTTTGTATTGTATCTCAGGTCTTCCATTATCTGTGGATTATCCATGGGCTATGTGTTTGTTATGAGATTAAACATTTAGGTGTGCCAGTGATGTTGCAAGAAGCACATCAGATATTTTCCTTATTAGATCTCATTTAATGAAACTATCTATTTTTGTGAAGAATCTGTATTCCAAGGGAGCCCAGGTAGAAAATACCAGATAGCCCTTGAACAATGCAAAAGTTAGAAAATGTCAGAAATATATACAAGACATAACTAGCAAAGACGTTAATGGTTTGTACTTGCATAAATGAAATGTGGATATGAAACAATATATTAGGTCAGTGATAATAATGGCTTAGTTAAGGAAAGTAACCTTTTAAAATATCAAGAATCACAATGCCAACTCCTGAAACGTTTGGACTGAATAATCAAAAATCCAATGTATGCAATATAACAAGTAGCATGTTATAAAACCAGATAAAGTGTACAGGAAATTTCCATTACTGTAATAGGTACTTATTTGTTTATCAGACATATTCTGCATAGCAGTAACTGCCTAATTCATTATTATTAAAGTTATATTATTTTTTCAGCTTCTTTTATGACACATTAAAACCAGTAATATTGTTTTAAACAAGCATTTTCATCACTATAAATGACATATTCCTGATGATCTGCTGCATGAGTATATGATATTTACACTGCACTTATATAAAGGATGTAACTTTCACTGAACTATAATTAGGATGACCACAAGATGTTACTAAATGGAGGTTAGTACCAGATGTCTTTATGTCTGCAGATATCTTCTTCGTACTGTATTCTTCTTTCCTTTTCTTCTTTTCATTATTCCACTTTTTATAATATAATGAGCCTAAATACTAAAGGGATATGTTTTGAAATTAACTAGATTAATCTCAAATGTTCTATTTTGGGTTTCTGCTGCTTGTTTTAGCTTTCTAAAAGTTCACTTCCTGTAAATGAGGGTTAAAGTTCAAAATGCATTTCCTGTAACACAGACAGCTTGAGCATGGAATCTAGAGGGTTGTAAGTTGAGAAACTGCTAAAGGTATGTGAAAAAAAAACATTCTAAAACAATTCATCACTAGGTGGGAAAAGGGACTGAAACGATGCAGTTACGGTAAAAAAACAGTCAATAGCATCTCTAATTCTTTGAAGAAGAGCCCAAGAAATGAACAAACACCGTATGAGTTAAACCTATTAAAAGAAAGTGACTAATGTGTATAAATAATTTTCATGCAGCCAAAACTTCTCAACACAACATCCACTGCACATAGATGAAGTTTATCACATACAACCACAATCACCAGACAGAATTACAAAAAAATAAAAAAAAGATTACTTGAAATTATATACAGAAAGTATGCAGTATATAAATTAAGTGGATTAGTTAAACATGTTAATATACACCACCACACATACATGCTACTATCCATGTTAGAAAATAATGTTTGAGAGGATTTAAATAAAACAATAAAGAGACTTATAAGTAATAGTAATATTTGTACATATATATATATATATATATATATATATATATATATATATATATATATACACATATGGGAACACTTTATAATCCTGAAATTCTGAAATACCGAATTTCCGAATCTTGAGATCATAAAGCCGAAGGCTGACAATACCGAAACACCAGAAGCGCGAAATTCAAAATCCCAAAGTTCAGAGATTTTGAATTAGCGCTTCTGGTGTTGTGCTGTATGAATGGATAGGTGGAGATTCAGGTAAGTATTTATGTTTAAGGGTTTTGTTTAGGGGATTTAGAGTGTGTCAGTGTGTTGTGTTACTATCATGTGTGTGCAAGTGGAATGTAGCTTGTATGGTAGTGTTTTTGTGTGTGTCTATGTAGTGCAACCTTGGAGTTAGAATATTTAAGTAGGGGGGTGGGGGGCTGCTGCCCCCACATGGGGGGTGCAGGGGGGCTTGCCCCCCTGCTTGTCTGTAGTGTAGGTTCATGTGTTTGTGTGTGTGGGGGGGGGGTTGTGTGTGTATGTGCATGTGTGTATGCAATATTCAGGATTTCAAAATTCACGCTTCTGGGAATTCAGTATTGTAAACTTTCGGCTTTATGATCTTGAGATTCTGAAATTAGGTATTTCAGAATTTCAGGATTATAAAGTGAATCTCTCTCTCTCTCTATATATATATATATATATATATACATATATATATATATATATATATATATATATATATATATATATATATATCAAAATCCTGAATTTCATAAAACGTCATAATCTGGAAGCCCAAAATCCTGAAAATTCTAAATCTTAAAAACTCAAAATCCTGAATCTCAAAAGACTGAAAACACACAGGATACATATTCTGACTATAGAGAACACAAACTAGATTACATTCCACCAAATATAAGCAGGGGGTCAAGCCCCCCTGCACCCCCCATATGGGGGGGCTGTGCCCCTCCCCCACACCTCCAGCTACTTAAATATATCAACTCCAGGATTGGACTTTACTACACTATCATGAGATATGTTGTAGTATAGCAAGTTAAAAGGAAATGTTACTAAGGTTACAACAGGCAGTCATGAACACGTGATGTTATGTTTGCCATTTTTTCTGTGGAGTGCAATCTTGGAGTTTATATATTTAATTAGCAGGGGGTCTGGAGGGTGCAGGCAGGGGGGCACCCATACTTGGTGAAAAGTGCTATCCTTTGTATTGTATGTGTTTCTCTGTGTCCGTGTACTGAAATATTGTCAGTTTGTGTGTCCTCTATATTTTCAGTATTTTGTGATTCAGGATTTTGGGTTCTGGATTATAAACTTCAGGATTGTGATATTTTAGGATTCTGAAGTGAAACCATATATATATATATATATATATATATATATATATATATATATATATACATATACACATACATACATACATACATACACATGCACACTATCTCAGATATTGTCGATACACACCCACACCAACAAATACACACTACTCTCTATATCTGAAAATAATGTTAGAAAGAATTAAAATAAAATAATACAAGGACTTATAAGTAATAATAATAATAATAATAATAATATATATGCGCTATTTCAGGTACTACAGAAAAGCTATTAATTTGTTTGTTTGTTTTACCTTGTATTTGATAATGATGTAGATGACAGAATTGAATATTTGTGAGAAAGCTATTTAGGCAAAATAGAAAATGAGAACATTACTTTTCTTTATTTTTTTTCACTATTTATGTCCTTTAAAGATTAGCCATTTCTTGTTGCTTATTTCTTTAAGCTGACAAGAGTATAGTCCATATTTTCTCACTGATCAACAAGTTTCTTTTTCTGAGGAAGGTCCGCTGCATCTTCTAGAGAATTAAATGTTTTCTGACTTTGTGGTAAAATGATCTTAATCCTGGCTGGAAAAATTAGTTGAGCTTTAATATTTAGCTTCTTTAAATCTTTTATGAATGGAATAAATGCTTTCCTTTTGGTCATAACTGATGCAGTATAGTCATTGTCAAACCTGATAGTGTTGTTATTTATGTTTATTGGTGAATTAGCCCAAGCAGTCTTCAGTACCAGGTCCTTCTCTTGGCTGGAGAGACATTTTACAATAATAAATATGGGGACAGAGGATTTGTCTTCAAAGAAGAAGTTGAAAGAGATCTATGGGCTCTCTCAATGCCAAAAGAGAAAGCTTCTGATAGATTTAGAATTTTAGGCATCCAGTTGGTTAAAAACTGCAATATAGTGTCTCCTTCTTCCTTTTCTGGCATTGCGTATATCCTAATATTATTTCTTCTAGAGCTACTTTCTAGGTCCTCTAGTTTTTTCATAAACAAAGTATTTTGTTTTAAGAGGAATTCTGTGTGATTCTCACTCTCTGCCATTCTGCTATTCAGGTCATTTAATGTGTCTTCTGTCGCTGAGATCTGAACAGATTGTAGTTTTCTCTCTTTTAAAAATTTCTGTTTGTTTCTTGGAATCTTCTTTTATATTGTCCATTTTCATCTCAAGTTTATCAAATTTGAAAGAAAGCTCCTGGATACTACACAATATAGAATGTAATTCCTTTTCACGGATTCATTTTTCTTTCAAATAGTTGTCCAGGTTTGTTTAAAGGACTCAAATGTATGAGAAAATATTTTTTTTATTAAGTTTGCATAATAAAATCCAGTCAGAAAAAAGAAAATAAAGCAGAGCTAAGACTTTGTGCTGGTAGCAGTTTGCCATCTTGTCCATGCCCATTTATTATATTTTTATCATTTGTTTTGTATATACATGTTGAACATGAATTCTTGTGGTGTGCTTTTAACTTTGCAGCTGTTTAGCTGGCTATGTAAACTGACTGATTTAAGCTTTTAGATTAGGGTATATCTCATATGGATTCTGTTGGAAGGTACAAACAGTTTAAAACATTTGTTAAGCCCTAGAGTACTTGATATTTTATTTATTGTACCCCGTACCTTCTTACATTTCATTTGGCAATTTTAACAAAAAGCAAATATAAGGTAAAGCCAAACTTCACAGCTCTGTTGTGAGTTCTCTCGTAGAAGTAATCATTTTTTTATTGATTTAATGGTGCAGTTTGCTGTGGTAGGGATTGTAGTGTATATATGCTTTTTAGGTTTATTTCCAGTTATTTCAGACAGTTAGAATTTCATCCATTTTGTTTATAATGCTTTAACTCCTTACACTGCTTTAGTAATTAATGCATGCTAACCCTAACCCTGATGCTACCCCAAAACCTACACCTTACCTTAGAAAACAGCTTTCTGTAACATTAGCACTGCACAATGCTGCTTGGACACACACTACATAAAAACAAGCACAGGGAGCATGTATCCCCTTAATTAAGTCATTCCTCTAAACTCTAACTCATGAACCCCCCACACACACACACACACACACTAAATCTGTCATCTTAACTAGGCTTTAATCTAGTGAGAACCACACACACAAACATGTACACACACAGACACACACACACACACACACACACACACACACACACACACACACACACACACACACACACACACACACATAAAAAGGACATTCGATAAAATGAGCTTTTGAAAAATAGTCATTAATTCAGTTCCACAATTAAATGATAAATTTGATAAAATGGACTGCAATCTTGTGTGAATGTATGATGAATGAAGAATGTTATTCTGTGAATTTAGGGGACAGGTTTCATAATGACAGCCCAGCACTTGCTCAGACATAATAGCAAGCACTAATATACCCTGACACTGATTGCCCAGCAGGGCAAGGCTCTTTATTCACCCCACACCAACCAAGCGACTAAGCAGCTCACCCTACTATTCAGGCATGACCAAAGGGCAACTTCAGGTGCACTCTCCAGTCCAGCTGGTGAATCTGGGTATCCTGAGGCAATGTTACAACTGCCGCATGTACACAGACAAACCTCTCCTCCTACCACAAAACACTAACATATGTCAGAGATGCAATTATGCAGCCAAACTGGAAGCTAAACTGTCTCCACCCAAGACTGGAACAGACAGTCAAGAGGAGAAGGTTAACACCTGCACCACAACTCCAGCTGCACACAGACCTACTAAAACAGTACTGTCAAAAAATACACATAAATAAACAAAATCATACTCGGAGGCTCTAAATAAAAACCTGCAAAAGCATCAGACTTCCAAAGCAGACACCCAAACAACCTGAGCTTTCTGTCACAAACCAGACAACACATAAAACACAAAATCAGTGTGCCGCACAATCACAGCCTTTAAGGCGAAATAACATACCTAACACACTAGTAATAGGTGACTCTATAGTCAGGCACACTGACATCCCACTCACTAGGCTGGATAAGCAGAAGGTTACTGTTAGCTGTCTGTCGGGAGCCAGAATCCGCCACATAACACAAGCACTCAGGTCACTCCAGAACAAGTACAAATATGACTCTGTCATTGTTCATGTTGGTGTGAATGACCTGAGATGTACCACCCTGGACTACATGAAAAGAGACATGGAAGAGCTCTCTGGTCATGTAGCCCAGGCTGGTATGACTCTGACCCTGAGTAGCATCCTGCCCTCACCAAGAATCATACCTCAGTATAAAGAAAAAATGATCAATTTCAAAAATTGGCTAAGCTTCTGGTGTCATTCAAAGGGGAACCAGTGTCTGTCAGCCTGGGCCGACATGCTCGACATGCCACGTTGCTTTGCAAGAGACAGCTTGCACATGTCATCCCTAGGCTTTTGAATACTGGCAAAGGCTCTTGCTGCCCCATAGTGCCTTTTTAGGTAAGGCTCAAAAGTCAAACCCACCTCTTTAAACAGCACAATTAACAAAAAACTGAGGGTTATGCTATTCAATGCCAGGAGTTTAAATCTCAAAATGCACATGCTCAAAGCACTCCTCAGTATGGAGAACGTCGACATCTGTGCAGTAACTGAAACCTGGTTCAAGGCTCCAGAGAGCACCCCAGCACTATCGGGTTACAACTCATACCACACGTTTCGGCCACAGAACATGGACCAAAACACAAAAGGACGGGGTGTATCCATATTCATCAAGGATACCTACACCTCCAGGTTAGTGGCGCAGCATGATACCTCTGAGAACATCCATGTGCAACTAACATTGGGCAAATCTGCAATGCAAATTGTGGCCTGCTACAGATCACCCTCCATGACCCAGGACCACCACTCCACCATTCTGGAGACACTGGAAAACATGAAGGTCCTACTAAACACCCTGATATTAGGCGATTTCAATTACCCTACCATTCACTGGGAAAACTACTAGAGTACAAATTCTAGGCCCAGCACTTCCTGGAATTCATCAACTCAAATGCCCTGGATCAGCTGGTAAACTCCCCTACCAGAGGTGAAAACATATTGGACCTGGTCTACACCAACATGGGTGATAACAGTTCCACACCAGAGGTCAACCCGTCACTGGTTAGATCAGACCATAAACTAATCACTCTGGATGTCTACACCCCACCACCACCCCCAACTAAGGAAACCACAGTAAAAAACTTTTCTAAAGCAAACTTCACCTTACATAAGACAGAGGTGGTAAGTTTCACAGCCCCCACGCTAAAGGATAATGCTACCCAAGATGCAGAAACCTTTACAAATGCATTCTATGAGCACCTACAAGGATGCATGGATCATGCCATCCCTAGCAAAACCAAGACTCACTCCTCTAAGAGAAGGAAACCAGTTTGGTGGACCCCTGCAATAAACAGGCTATACAATAGAAGGAGGAAACTAGTTCTGAAAAAAAGCAAATCCCAAGAAGGAAAGACATCCCTGATCAGTATCAGTAAAAAACTGAGGTCCCTCATGAAATCATCCAAGGCTAACTTCGAAAGAAAAATAGCCAAGGATTCAAAAGATAACCACAAAGCCTTCTTTAGCTATGTTAAGAATCTAAGTGGCAACTCACAGATATGCACTGATCTAGTGCAAAATGACACAAAATATACTGAACCTACTGATATTGCCAACATCCTGGCAGATAAATTCAGTGCAAACTTCACCCCCCCCACCTCCAAAAGGGCCCACAACAATACCAGAAAAGTGTAGTGTCCCAAAAATCACAGAAGTGCAGGTGAAAATAGCCCTTTCAAAAGCCAAAAACACAGCATCAATGGGACCAGATTGTGTCCCAAGCTGGGTCTTGCAAGAACTACAGAACGAACTAACCACTCACCTAAACACGCTGTTCAACCTCAGCCTCTCCACAGGCTACGTGCCCATAGAATGGCGCACAGCAGCGGTTATTCCTCTCCACAAAGGAGGGGCCACAACTGACTCTGGTGACTATTGCCCCATAAGCCTGACTAGCCTGGTCTGCAGGGTTATGGAGCGCATCATCATGGAACTCATTAACAAAGACATTCGGAACCTCCAAACACTTGACCCAACCCAGTTCAGCTTTATTAAGGGCAGATCATGCCTACTAAACCTTGTTGACTTCTTTGAGACAGTCACCAAAGCCATAGACGAGAGAAAGATGGTTCACACAGCCTACCTTGACCTTGCCAAGGCTTTCGACACCATTCCCCACTCGGGTATTACAGAAAAACTCACCAGCCTGAACACAAACCCCTACGTCATGAGATGGGTTGCCAACTGGCTTACAGACAGAACTCACACAGTAAGAATAGCAGGCTCCAGGTCTGACTCTAAACCAGTGACAAGTGGTGTCATGCAAGGCTCCATCCTGGGACCCCTACTGCTCAGCATATACTCCACAGAAGTACAGGCAAACACAGGAGGACTATGGCTAACCAAGTTCGCCGATGACTGCAAACTGGGAGCCATAATTGACTCTCTGGCTGACACGGACATCCTCCAAAAGGGCCTTACTGAGACGGACATCTGGTGTCAAAGTCATGGCCTCAAGCTAAATGCCAAAAAATGCATAGTCATCATGTTTGGGAAAAACAAAACACCCACGAATTACCACATAGGTGGCAGCCCTCTTAATACAGAAGAGGTAATAAGAGATCTGGGAACCCAGGTAGATAGTAATCTCTCCTTTGACAATCATATTGCCAAAGTAGTTAGGAAATCCTTCTATGTGGCCCATCTAATTACTAAAGGGTTCGCATCTAGAAATAAAGAGGTTATAGTGCCCCTCTACTCGTCACTCATTAAACCCATCATAGAGTACAATGCCCCATTTGGAATGTACCTCACAAGACACTTCCAACAGCTGGAAAGACCACAAAAGTACTTCACCAAGAGGATTACTGGTCTCAAACATATGTCCTATGCAGCCTGAGTGAAAAAACTCCATCTGTACTCAGTGGCATATCACTTACTCAGAGGTTATCTCTGCCTGACTTACAAAGCCATGTCCAACTCAGAATTGATGGACATGCTCCACCTAAAGAAATCCAAGTCACTACAACAATAAATAGAACATGCTGGAGAGACAGATTCCTGTCACAGAGACTCCCCATGCTTTAGAACAAAATTCCAAATTACATCAGGCAGAGCCCCTCACTAACACTCTTCTAAAGAAATCTTGTCGAGTGGATGGGTAACAGAAAATACACCCCTGGGATCACTTCATTGGCTCTGCTTGACAGAGGATCAGTTAATTAATCAACGGGGTGGCAAAAGCCGACACACTCTGGCTAGGCTTATAAATGCCCTTGGGCAGATAGCCTAGTACCTACCTATGAACCTATGAACCTACCTATTTATCCCACAAACTAGACCTTGATGTATTCTATTTATCTGTTTTTCTCTGTGACTATTTTGTGGGGTTGACTGTTTCCAGTTAATTTCAATGGAATGCAGTAATTGCATACTTTGTCCATTTAAAGGGCATTTCTTATGTTATGTATCCTTTCTGAATGAGCTATCTCATGATTAGGCCTGCATTGTACTTCTTGGGCCAGATTTAGGGTAGTATTCACTGAGAGCTTCTGCAGTGCATCAAACAAAAACAGCACAAAAAACAGTAATGCCCAGGGAGAAGGTCATTCATAAATTAAGTAGTTTTGTTTCCTTAGAGGAGAAAATAGCACAGTTAGCAGGGTATGTAATTGACACTATTACAGTATGAAAATGAGGTTCCACATGAGGGACAGCAAATATGTAAATGATGCTATTAAAGATGGCAGTGTGATTCATAAATGTATAAAACAGGTACACTGCACGATGGTGATTATGTATTCTGAACACAAATAATTGCTGGTATATAGGACATTAAAATGTATATGATAACATCCATAATAGAAAAGCAGTACATATTATGGCTGCTGTCAGAGCCAGTGTCCATGACATGTTGTGCTATGGCCTTCCACACCAATGTGAACAGTACTGTTTGCACCAAGCGTAACACCACTTGGCTAACCAGCAGATATTGGACTATATCTGAATTTATAAGGATACCTTATGGAAGCTTGTCAAGTTCATTTCGCTAGATGTGGAATCAAGGACAACCATCTCATTTGACAGTAAGCTTTGTGTAGCTTTAGTCATTCTGACAGCAAGAATATTTCAACATCCAGGGACACCCAAGGAATTTTGCAGGAGTCAGCCTTACATATCCTACATCAGCATATGGGTGGCATATATGGTTCCCAAGAACTACAGAAGGTAGAACAACCTCTGTGGAGGCATTCTACAAAAATGGACATTTTTCTGTAGCCCTGATAACAATCAGTTGCATCCACTTTGCCATCAAAAACCCCACCTGGTCCACAGGATGTCAGATACATCAATAACAATCTGTCCAACAAACCATGCCCAGAGAAACCAAAAATATAAAATGCTAATGTTTATTAGTTAAATAAATTCAGCAATAGCTGTAATAAAATCCAAAATGTTTTTAAACGCCACAATACGTGCTTTTGCCCATCAACATACAGACTTCTTCAGACCTGAATTTATTTAAGTAAGAAACATTTGCATTTTATATTTTCTGGTTTTCTGGGTCATTTTCAGAGCACTTACTTAGATACATCAACAGAAAGGGCTTTCACTCCCCTCACCTGCCAGGAGGCTGGCAGTTCACAGGACATCATCTGTAATGTATCTGTCCACCATCCAAGCAGTTCCCATGAGTCTTGCATTTGCTGTATGCCTGTCCTACACCAGTGTTTTGCATGCAGAGTCTTCTGCTCAGTAGGTACACATGTAGGCAGTTTATACTTTATACAGTAACCATGCAGGCAGGTAGTAAGCGCCATTATATGGTGTCACTGTTGTGTGCAGGTGGTGATGTTGCATCCACAACCCTCAGACTGTGGCAGAGATGGCATATAATACTGAACACGTAGAGATGTGAAACATTGGTGACTAGGTGTTTGGTCGACTTATGGGATTATCAGGATTATGCATCCTACTGTCTGCCGTGATACTGATGGTGTAGAATGAGAGGAGTGAAAATGTTCAGGCTGGTAAGATGTTTCAAGGTAGATCTTATGGAGCATCTGTAGCCAAGTACATGAGACTGTTTATAGCCAGACATGGTGACCTCTGTGATCATGCATTAGAGCATCGTTAAACACACAGACACACACACACACACACACACACACACACACACACACACACACACACACACACACAAAATTATATTACAACAGTCAGTTGGTTGAACTAAAAACATACTGCGCAACTAGTTTTAGTTCAACTAACTGAAAAATCATCAAAAAGTTTTTTTTTTTTTTTGCAGGCTGCAAAGAGGCACCCAACATCCATTAATTAAATATATACCAAATAAGAGGTCATGCAACTAAGGAAAAAGTGAGAATTCCTCAACCCTGTTGCATAACAATCTTCAGCAAAACATACATGCACTTTCAATCAGATGTACATTTGATTGCTTGTGCTGTGGTTCAACCAACTCGACACCTGTTCCTTTGATCATTTGAATGACAACCACACCCATATCTGTATCTATATTTATATTTATGTCTGTATCTGTGTCTATATCCACATATATATCTAATCTATCTATTGTACATAGACACATACATATCTAATATATGATTACACACACACACTTGAAAATACGTATATGTATTTGTGTTTCTATACATTTACATGTATAGGGGTGTCTTTGCATCTATGTTATTCAGGAACAGATGGAAGAATAGTTATCCAGTAAAATAATGTTCTATGCTTTGAAGTGATAGGTCCTGACATTGCAGTGGAATTTCTTTGCAGCCTACTTAACTAGCAGTACTGAAAAATAAAACAGAGTACAGGATTATGAGACAGTAGTGTATTTGTTTTTGCTGGAGCTAGAGTCCCTGGAGTCTTTGAAATTGGCTCTACCTAATAATTCTTTGAAAATACAAATTGGTAGATATTTAAAACAGCAGCAGCCTTCTAGCAGTGTATATTGTTTTGTGAAATATGTGTATTTGTGGTTATTCTTCATGGTTATGAACTGGTTACCTTTTAACAGTTCCCAAGTGCTATTTTAATGACAGATTTCTTTGCATAATATAAACAGTATTAGGAATGGTGCAGATGGTGACCTTTTGAAGTAACCAAAGATCTACGTGTTGCATTATGTGAACTTGTCTGTCTGCAGAAATATTTAAATATTTAATAAATGAAGTTGAAAGTGATTACTAAACACATGCATAAAAATAAACATCACTTATCTGTTAATGAAACGTTACTGTTTAAGATTAATTTAAGCAAATGAAAATGCCATATTCCTTTGAAACTATATTATTGTAATGAAGTGACTGACAGATTTTGGGTTTTGTGGCTGCAGTGGAAACAAATGAAAGGCGACCAAATAAAATGTCTGCTAACAACTACCTAATTCATTTTGATTTGCCAAACAATGAATACCAGTGGGAACCATAATCTAGTACAATAATCAGAGTCACATTTACTTTCAATTAATGTCAGCTGAATATGCAGACAGACTGGAAAAATGCTGAAAAGATGGTATGACCCGTGGTATTAGAAACAATGTGCTTTTATCTAGTTTTGCACGGAATTTATATCCATTAAATGAGTTGCATGATGCATAATATGTTGTCAGTATAACACATTATGTGAAAGGTAATTTCTGATGAAAGACATTTTTAATGTATTTGAACTGGTTTACTGGAGGTTGTACAATCATCCACTGCAGACCCATTTCAGACACAGTCTAGGTTTGCAAAACAGTAAGAAAAACAATTTTCAATTCTAGGATACAGATTAATACAAAACATTTTTAGAAAAATTAAATATGACATTGAATATGCATAAATATGTATTATAACATTTACTCTGTCATTTTGGCATTTTAGCAAGTCATGTGCCAGAAAGAGAAATTGCACTTTGAAAGGGTGCAGGATTTAATGTAGATGCAGGCTATATCTTCAGATAATTAAAGAAGATAAAGTTTTTATTTATGTGCTAATCAAACTGAGGCACCTTCTTGCTTATTAAATTAAAATATTTGTGCACTCTTTTTTTCCCTTTTAATAACAAGGTCTTAGCATGTAGTGGTTTATACTATAGTTTAGTAAATCCAATTCTCTGATGTGGTTTATACTATAGTTTAATAAATCCAGTTCTCTGAACAATCACTGTTGAAATCCACCAGGTTAGCACGGTTAACAGTGTTGTGCCCTCAACAGAAATAGATTTTATCATTTTGATATGATGATAAATCAGTATGGCAGCTGCATGAGTCAGTAATTGGTCAGGTGGATGTAAAATATCCCACCCACTTATCAAAAATGTGGAGAACTTCCCATATTTCCTGTCCAAATGTCCCTTAGTCACTGTGAATATAACCTCGGGTATCTTCTGAAAATAGGCCGGCCTAGTGGGACTAACCAGAGCAACAAAACATAAATAAATTAATAAATAAATAACAATAACAGATTTTGAAATCATTAATTTTTGTAGATACAAGATCATTAAGTGGTTTGAGTACAAGAAAGCTAAACCTAATATTGTGCAGAATTCTGTGAAGAAACGTAACTGTTATTTTGGTCAGGTGTTATACTCTCAGGATGTCTTTGGCACAGATCCAGTTATCATTTACCAATGATAATCTTCATTTAGAGAAAGTTTTTGTTGACATGTTAACATGTTATACTTTCATCCTCATCAAAACTTCATAAAATGAAATTCTTAAATGTTTGTTTTCACTTTATATCTAATTAGATGTTCCATCTCTTGGTCAAAACAAGGACAATGAAAGTGAATGCAAGCTTGGTATATTGCAAGGATATATTGTGATAAAACATCTAAAATATTAGTTTGATTTTTAATTTTGTACGGTGTGTGATTCTGTGCACTTAGTGGGCTAAAAGATTATGTAGCTTAAGGTAAAGTGAAAAGGTAAAGCTATATTAGCAACAAAAGGTTACCATGGTAGCCAGAATATGACAGCCAAAATATGAAAAGGACAAGTCCACACTGACATAGTTAAAAAGGAAATCAAATCACCATTTGTAAGAAATGGCATTTAATCAAGTTACATTTCTCCAAGTGGAAAGTACACACAAATGATATGTGTGACAATGTTAGAGAAAATAATTAGTGAAAACAATGAGTGAATAAGATTAGGGAATTAGGAGGTAGTACTGGGCTGACAAACATCATTAAATGTGTGTGTAGGGCAACAGTGAGTTGATTCTTAGTCTAGCCTGATATCCCACCATACCAGAAACCCAACTATCCCATCCAGGTATTTTCCCTCTTTTTTTGTCAAGTTCCTCCCCTCACCATTTGTCCACCCCCTGTATGTATGCTTCCATACCCTCTCCTCCTGACCTGTTGTGTGTATACTGCCCCTGTCTGTATTCTTTGTTGTCTGTCTACTGTTGCTACCTGCCATTCTCCTTCTAGGTCATCCACAGCCTTCGCTAATACCTCCCCATCCACCCTTCTTTTGCAACACTTTGTAAAGGGCTATTTTCTCAAAAAAATCCTTCCTCCTCACATTTCATTCTTTATGGTTACTTGTTTGTGTTTATTTCTTGTCTAACCCATTTCTTTCCCATTTATCTGCTGAACAGGGTTGCCATTTTGCTGTGTGCATCCACATTGATATAGATGTTGCCTGTTATTTTGCCCTCCTTGTGACAGATGGGCGTGACTTACAGCCTTGCAGTGTTACATTGCTTGTGAGGATGCATTACCTAGCTGGCATTCCATTCCTTGCCTGTAACATCCATCATGTCCATGACCCATGGCACTAGTAGGGCTTCCCCTCCATAGGGCAGCTTAGAGCTCTTACCTTGTTATCTCTATGCCTATTTAATGCTAACAGGACTTGCACATGTCTCATCAGCTGCACAATGCTTCTCTGACCGATGTTGTTAAACATTAGTGCTGTTCATGTGGACAGCATTTGTATATGAGTCCCAGCTTTGTTCTGCATACAGAAGATGGATTAATGCACTCAGTACAGAAATAAGCCACATGAATGAATGAAATGTTTTGTGCAAAGGAACAACATCCATCCGAATACCTACCCCAGCTTGCTAGTGGTGCTAATTACTTTAGATAGTAGCCTAAAATTGTGATCTGCTACTGTCTGCATCACCCTTCATCATTACCATAAATTAGGTTCATTGCTGCCTAAACACTTGCTTCCAAATTACCAGAGGAGAAAAAAGTAGTAATATAAGCACTAAGTGGTTCATAGGTTCATAGATTAGTACTAGGCTAACTACCCTTGCAAGCCATTTTAAGCCTAGCCAATTATCCCTTGGGAGACTCAAACCTTGCACCTTGTATTTGTAAGGCAAACACCTTAACCATTAGGCCACCCTCCCAACCCTGTATAAGTTATATAAGTCAGAACCTCACTTCAGTAGGTTGCTACCATTTATCAATTTTAAACAGTTAAATAGACCATGGTGACATACCTACACTTTGATTCAGTTTCTTTACTAAGTATAGTCATCATCACCTTCCCAGATTAACATAGGGGAAATACAAGTTCTACCCAACTAACTAAATTGCCTTCATCCTATATTAGTCATATGGTCTTTTCAACCAATAATGTTATGCCCGACGTGTCCCATGTTAAAAGCAAATTCTCTCTATCCCTAAAGCCACAGAAAGATCTCCTCATGGAAATGCAGTCCATCAGATGGATCCCTTTATGATCTGATAATACCACAACTTCAGCAATAGCCACATTTTGTAATCTAATGTCACCTATTCAGAATAGGTATTTCCCCTCAATGTGCTGCACCTAGAAGTTACTTTTTGCTCAATGATAATCAGTGAAATCAGAAATAAATTCAAATAAATAAATTAGTTTTGGAAAACATTAGAAGTTGATCCCTTGAATCAGACAAGAAGATACACTATTAAAAAATAAAGTTTTCACTTGAGTAATAGCCAACATTGGAAAATTAACTTTCATTAGGAAAGGACAAAAATCCCTCTTAACCAAACCTTAAGTATTATGGAAGTCAAATTAAATCCCTTAATTGCACTTTCCAAAACACTTCTTCAACCTTACATCTAGGATTAGACCATTTGGAAATTATTAGGAACCTTATTAGGCAGGTCCTTGCTACACTGAACACAAAATGTCTGACCCTTATACCTCATTCACCTATTAGAAGCCACTTCATTTCCCAAATCACCAATGTTCAACTTTACATCAGTCACCATAAGTGAAGTTATAAATGCCACAGAGAAGTAGATACTGCTAAAAACACAGGACAACATGTAACATACCCCATATTCAAGAGGTCCTCAATCCTCTCATCATAGTTGTCAACCTACATCTTTAATTTAATTTAAACTACAGCTGACCTACAAGTAGAAAAAAAAAACAAACATTACCCCCTTACCAAATGATTCCTTCTCAAAGACAGTATCAGACTTTAAGGTTCATAGCTGCTCTTTCTCCACTGTTAAAATTCTAGAGGAATTACTTTAGGATCGTCTCATTAAAAAATTCCATAAATATGACCTCCTAGATAAAGAATAAATATGGTTTCAGGCCAGGTAGTTACTGCTACTGTGATAAATGAAATGTACCAAGCCATGAAGGGAGGCCAGCTTGTGCACTTTTTGTTGATAGTAGGAGAGAATTTAAACCAGCAAATTACCCTCGTTATCCCAGGTGGAGTTTGTAGAAGCTGCTGCAAATTAATTATCATCTTACCTAACAAAAAGAACATTTTCATTTTACACTGTTCACTTAGCATCATGGTGGTGCAGCGGTTAGCATTGCCACCTCACAGCAAGAGGTTCTCTGGTTCGATTTTCGGCTGGGTTGCCTTTTGTGCGGAGTCTGTATGTCCTCCCTGTGGTCGTGTGGGTTTTCTCCGGGTGCTCCGGTTTCCTCTCACATCCCAAAGACATGCAGTAGGTGAATTGGTCACTCTAAATTGGCCCTAGGTGTGAGTGTGTGCGTGTGTGTGCCTTCTGTGGAAAGTTGGGTGCCGGGCTGGCAACTCGACACAGTACAACTCCACTGCCAATCATGAGCGGACAAATGATCCGCTGTGGCGACCCCTAACCAGGAAAAGCCGAAAGAAGAAAAAGAAGACTTAGCATCACAAATTGCACACTCCAGAGTGGAGTCATTCAAGGCTCAGTGTTGGGATCATTGCTCTTCTCAGCATTTATTAAGAACTTATCAGCAGCCCCCTCCTACACTGAAAGCACCATGTATGCCATAATGTCCATCACTTAGTACACCAAAAAAAAAAGATGCAAAGTGATTTCAACCTACTTTCCCTTTGACTCAATAACCATAAAACTGTGATTAACTATAAGAAGCTGTCCTCTATGAGTTTAAAAACATATAAAAGTTGTCAGCAACCTTTCCATAAAAATCATACAACCCCCAGATAATCCCATTCCAGGTATAATATAACAAATGCTCAGTATTATATTTTATTAGCAGCTCTCCTTCATTTACACACAGACCATGTAGTACATAAATCTCCCAAACAACTTACATTTACTTTCAGATTTACCCAGCTCCTAACTTTCAAGACTAGAAAAGCAATAATGATTTGCATTCTAATGTCCACTCTCCAGTAGTGCTTACTCATAACTGCTCTTAGCAATTCCTGTTATATAAAATCCAAACTAATTGCTGGAAATCAAACATATTGCTTTATGACATTTTCATACCCAAGGGAATACCACTTACTGCAACATACTACAGAAAGAGAACTGCTACCCACTACAGCAAAACTCACTAAACTAAACAATGCATGCCTGGCATGTTACCGACTCACTGAGATGTACAAACAGGGACACTCCAGTACTATCTTATTCACCCTTTAGCAATGAGGAAAAAGTTATTTTCAAAAACTGCTCCAACTGTATGGAACTCACTTCTCCAAGACTTGAGAGCTATGAAAAACTACTAATCATTCGGACAAAGTGACCGATCACCTGAAGCAAGAAACTAAACATAAACAAATACTGGATAAGAGATTTTTAAGCTACAATTTGTATCATTTAGTCAGTATTTATGTGCTTTTGGCACCCTAGAAACCTCTCTCCTCTTACTTAACCTTAAATCATAAATGCTATTAGTAATTCCTGTTTCCCAAAACCTACAAACATATATGCATACATTCCCCCAATACAAACCCACTTACCGCTTTTGGCAACATGAATTAACAGCAGTACAGATGTTTGATAAAACAAGTGTTCAGCAAAACATCACAGTATTGCATTTCAAAAACAAATGCACATTTGCTAAAGCTAAAGGGACTCATATATGTATATAGATAGATAGATAGGTACACACACACATCACATATTTAGATAGGTTGATATATGCTGATACACACACACACACACACACACACACACACACACACACACACACACACACACACACACACACACACACACAGACTCACACACACACACACACACACACACACACACACACACACACACACACACACACACACACACACACACACACACACACACACACATACACACACACACACACACACACACACACACACACACACACACACACACACACACACACACACACACACACACACACACACACACAGACACACACACACACACACACACACACACACACACACACACACACACACACACACACACACACACACACACACACACACACAGACACACACACACACACACACACACACACACACACACACACACACACACACAGACACACACACACACACACACACACACACACACACACACACACACACATATATATATATATAAAGTAGGAAGTGAGAGCAGTAAAAAGGCCAGGTTTCTAAAGGAGTTTACCAAATCTAGTTAGAAGGGCACAAAATAAGGATGGCTAGAATCCGTGCCTTTCACAGAAGAAAACGTCTTCAAAGAAGTTTGGAAATGAAGTATGCAATGAAGCCTGATTGGATTCACCCTGGAATTTTTAGAACTGTATGGGTAAAGCAGTACCTTTTTCTAAGACAGATACCAGTTTGTCTCATTCTTGCATGGAGTGTCAGGACCTTTGCTTTGACTTGTTGATCCTTAAGGAATACAAAGGGTACAAGATCCCACAATGCCCACAGTGAGATGAATAAATGGAAGCGCATACATGTTCTTTGTTTCCTTGGGGGGACTACTTCTTCTCCCCTTTTCCAGGAAGTGTGGTCTGTCATGAACTTTTCGATTCGATCCAACAACTTCTGCCTCCCAGGCTGCTAGGATTACAGGCGTACGCCACATGCCCGGCAATAATAATAATTCATAATATAATACTCCCACAATAAACATGCTCATTTATTATAGTTCCACACATGCAATTAAGCTTTCCAAATGGAAATACCTTTATTTTCATTTTCAGTAAAATATTTACTTTTAAAATATCTTCATAACATTGAAATATCATTCAGTTCTTTGTCAAGTGTGATTTATGTATAAATGCACCTTTTTCTCTTTTTCTCTAAGTATGTAACTCACTCTATATATATATATATATATATATATATATATATATATATATATATATATATATATATATATACACATATGTACCCATATTTCTCAGTATATTCACTTAGAGTTCTCTATTTTGTCACTGGACTAAAAAGTGACAGAAGCAGGTCCTTTTTGGATGAGTCTTAGTACCTATCAATACATTGGTGGTGCGATATGTATATTATGTTCCATGCACTTATTTGCTCCATTACACAGGATTAGGAAATGGAAACTGATCCACCTGCCAAAATGCATAAATTTTTTTCTGTAGTCACTGAAGAAAGAATAAAAGCAAACATTTGGATTTGTTTTTATATAAAACAAACATTTGACTTCTCAATGAGCAATTATTTCATAGATTTCATAGATGCTTATATTAAATAGTATGTGGTTTAGCCTCCATACCATTGTTCTAAATAAAGCCTGAGTTTTAATCAGATTCCTTGACATTCCAAAGTGTGACCTTTTCTTACCTGTTAGGTATCCAACTGTATGTTTAATTCTTCTGTCATGATAAAACTCCGGCCACCCTTATTATTATTTTTTCAGCAGAAAGAGGATCATAATACTAACAAGTTATAGAATTCCTTGTTCGTAACAGTTATGTGACAAATTTTTCTTTAAAAGAAGAATATCAAGTAAAACTATAATTGGTTCACCACAAAAGTCTTTGTTGACTGAATGATTGATGAGAGTTAGTTGAATTCTCTGGAAGAACAGTAATATTGATTAAAAATAGTAGTTAAGGACATTCCCTAAAGAAGCAAGTTAATCTTCAATTTTAATTGAAGGATTTAGAAAACAGGAGGTATAATTAGATTACGTAAAACATAACACATTTTTGCAGAGTTATGTGCTAAAAATGCAGATGTTCCTATATTCCTAATGGCTTCTAATGCATTACAAAACACTTGGAAAAATGCCATGTGAAGGAAAGAACCCTTGATATATCATGTGCAAGTTTCTGCTTTACTTGGACAAGCAATTTGCACAGTTAGTAAACCTGGCATCTGGCATGGATAATTATGGATTGGTGTGGACATACTATTTTGAGTTGCTAATGTCTCTACGAAGTTTTTGTGCTGCAGTCTGCAAAATTTTAAATTATCTAGATCCTTAAAATCATCCACCACTTTGAAATACGCCAGAAAAAAGGAGTGATGAATGCTACTCTGAAACTTTCTGAAGAAATATGTGACTTTTTGCTTTAATATTAATGGTTCTATTACAGAAAAGTACTTTTATTTCTACTAGCCAACTTTCTGGCCTAGATGTAGCAGAAAAGTACCCCAAACTGAATACATGTACAAAGTAATCCGTCAGCTTTACCTGATGTGAACACTTGCTGTAGTTTGAAATAACGTGCATATAGTTTTATAAAGGTTTGATGCCTGTTGGTATGTGAACTGTGCAGGAAAAGAGCATGTAAGTCATTAAAACTCCACTTTCCTTTTCCTCCTAGTCTTATAATGAATAAGAACACAGTCATTTGATTTTCCATTAGGTCTGTTTCTAATATGAACTCATTTTGGAGGAAAAACTTAAAATATTGCTAGCATTTCAAATGTAAACATTGACTATAAATGTATGTTAGAGTTAAAAAACATTTACTCTTCGTATAAGGTAACTGGATGATTTTTTTTACTTTGTCAAGATAGCTTGCTTTGCGAGTCATGGGATACTCATTTTGCATTTAAAGAACTTCTGCATTTCATTCAGGAAAGCTATTGATATTTTTTTTTCTGCGTCAGGCCTCCTTTAAATGCTAAAATATTTTTTCAGTAATGAATGTTTTATATAATGTGCTTCACAGGATTTATAAACAATTTGAAAGCACCATATGTCCATCACTTGTCATTTACCTTCTTAGACATTCTTTATTATTGGGGAAAACAAATAGCAGACTGAGAGAGAATATACCCAGTGGTTAATTATATATAACTGTTTTTTTTTTCAGTTTATAAGTAGATGTACCATTTAATTTAATGATAAATGTCAGTATGCCTATATAAGGCGCTGCAGATGCAGATTAATGTACCTGGCCTCTGACAAATGCTAATGGAGGTCTGAACTACAATGCAGATCAATAACAATATCTCTAGGATTAGAGCCTTTCCTGATCTTTTTAATAATATGAATTGTCTGTTCTCCATCTACCAATGCCTCTTGTCTGATATTCTTGGGAAGAATGTTTCTATCAGCCTTAACCACAGCCCAGGGCTGGCAGTCATAGTCATCAATTCCAAAAGCACAAATCAGTCCGCAGATAAATCTCCATTTGTATGTGATTCATACATATGCACTAACTGTATAATACTGGAATACATTAAAATAAAATTAGCCTGAGTATGAATCATTCAAAAGAGTGCGATTTGTCCTGCACTAGCAAATCATGCTGGTACCTGGCAGACCATACACAGGTATGCAAACACTTACACATGCTCAAGCAAGCGTGCACCCCCCCCCCCCCACACACACACACGCACGCACACACCCGCGCACACAAATGCGCACACACACACACACACACACACACACACACACACACACACACACACACACAGACACACACACACACACACACACACACACACACACACACACACACACCCCTCTCAACCATACCGAATTCCACAGTATTTACCAGTTTTGACCCCAAATTAATGGAGTGCCATGAATTTCTGAGTGGCCCCTTCAATTCCCGATTTTTTTTAAAATTTTAGTTTCAGTTTTAGATTATGGCTGACATGACGTCAGCTTCATGAGTCAGTGCCTGCCTAACTCCTTGTCAGAATCAGAGACTGGGTCAGGCCATGGGACTAGGAGATGGAGACAAAGGAGCTCTGCCCTAACAAGGCATCAAGCCTGGAACCATACAACCCTTCAAATCATAAACATGATGCTTTTCCATGATTACTGGTAATAGCACTACAGTTCCTGAGAGGTATTGTGAAAAGCTGTGATATGGATATGTAGTAAGAGGTGCGATTTTCTTTTTCTGCCATGTGGAAAGAAGTAACATCAATATTGTAAACATGTATGGATCAAAACTTCTTACTGACCTGGGATTTAGCCTAGATGGCGAAAAAGCAACTGAACTTATAATTCAGGGATAGGTGAGTGTTTGGCCAAGCTGATGGTTCAGCTAACATCGAACAAGGAAACAGGCACTAGCAGTAGTGTATGGGTCCCACGAGGTGAAACTTAACATAGTGGAAATTAACTGCTTGATGAATCAGTCCAAAAAAGAGGTATAGGCTAGTGACATCACAGGACAGTATTAGAGACATTGGTTAGTTTCATAATATGTGGAGGGCTCATCATAGAAAGACAATTGGAAGATTTTTTCAAATCATTTTTTATTTCTTTAGATACAAGTATGAAAACATGAACGGCATTTGAAAACATTATATCACACAAAAATATGTACAATATATACAATAAAATAAAATGAATCAAAACTAAGCAAACCTAAACTTATCTAAATTGCAGATAAAGAAAACCTGAAGTAAAGTTAAGGCAAAGAATCAAGTTAACTTGAAAATATTATCAAATCCAATTAACTAAATATAAAGGAAAGAGAGAGCGGCCAGCTAGAATGTATATAACACTTGTAAGAGGGAGAGATGAGGGTTGTACGTATACTAGCTTATCACACCAAAAGGCTAGGGGTGCATATCCCCATTTTGTATAGATAACAAACGAGATAGCCTAAATGTTATTGTAAACAATAGATTAAGTCAATAAGGCCTTTCCAGATTTTCCCATAGAGAGCTTTTTTCCGTTGATTTTTTGTGATTATTTTTTGTGCTGCAATATATGCAGTGGCCATCTCCTTGAATTCGTTCCAATTAAGTTTTGTACGATCTAACCAGGTTTTAGTGATATATAACTTGATCAGGGAGCACAAAATGATTGTGACATGTTTTTCTAGTCTCGAGAGTTTGATAGTAGGTATATGAAGAATTGCTAGTTCCCAGGAGAGTGTGGACTTGTGGTAGCCCATTTTTTCTAGAAAAACTTTTAATGATGTCCAGAGTCTATAGGAATATTTGCAGGACCAAAGTATATGTAGAAGATCTGCTCTTGGATAAGAGCAGCAGGTACAGGAGGAGGAATTTTTAGAATCAAAACTGTTCAACCTTGTGGGTGTATAATAGGTATTGTTGAATACCATTAATTGTGTGTATATAAGTTTTTTAAGTGGAGAGAAATCGAAAGTGTTTTTAATCGCAGATAGTTTTTGTTCCTCTGTAAATGAAGTTCCACAATTATTCCAGTAGTTAGAGAAGAGGCAACCTGAATTGTGTATAATGGGGTCAATTAGTTTATAGGCCTTGGAGATCATTTTAACTGGGCTTAACAAAACTTGTATAATTTTATACGTTTTGCCAATAGCCTGTTCATTGACCGCGATATGCGTAAATTTTGATGTAACTAATTCCCTTAGTTGGCGTAAAATGACCATATATTTCTTATTCGTTTTGAGGATTGATCTTAGATCCAAAAGTTTTATATCCTTATGCTGTAGTAAGTCCCATACCGTAATATCTTTGATTATTAGGAAGTCTGCAAGATTGATCATTCTATTATTGATCTTGATGTTGTGATTTAAATGTAGAGGTTGAATTAAAGGGAGAAATTTGTCAAGCTTAAGGAGTTTTATTAAATACTGGAAAACCTTAATGTTATGTTTTAATGTAGCACAAAATTTATAGTTACTGAGAACTTCTGGAGTTAGAAAGGGAAGAGCGTTAGGATTAAATTTATATGTTAGAACATACTGGAACCATAATTTCATCCAAGAAGGAGAGGTAATGTAATTATTCTGAGTTAGTTTTGAGATTAACAGAGTTCTATTTGCACAAATAATCA
Organism: Protopterus annectens; assembly: GCF_019279795.1. Lineage (NCBI taxonomy): Eukaryota > Metazoa > Chordata > Ceratodontiformes > Protopteridae > Protopterus > Protopterus annectens. The sequence continues at coordinate 111,456,442 of NC_056740.1, read as the reverse complement.
TATAGTAAAGCTGAAAATTAGGTAATCCCAAACCACCTCTGTCTTTAGGATAAACTAGCCTTCGATAGGAAATCCTGACTGATTTAGGAAACCAAATAAACTTGGCTAATTCCTTATCAAACTTAGAGAAGAGAGCTTTTGAAATCATAGGATTTGCAGCTCTGAACTGGTAGAGTAGTCTGGGAAGTATGTTCATCTTCACTATCGCAGCTTTGGAAAGAAAAGATAAGTTCATTAGTTCCCATCTACGGAGGTCTTGTATTATAATAGACCATGTTTTGGGAAGATTTTTTTGTTTCACGGATGTTTGGTTATGATCAAAATGAATACCAAGATAGTAAATGTTAAAGGATGTCTGAAAAGGAGAATCCGGAAAGTAGTATGGTTTATGTCCCACCGTATTAATAGGAAAGATTTGTGATTTTTTTATGATTTACTTGATACCCTGAGGCCTTCAAAAAATGATCTATAGTAGTGATTATTTTACTTAGGTCTGTATTAGGATATTGAAAGTATAGGTTAAGATCGTCAGCGAATGCTGAAAACACCAACTTAGTATTCAAAACTTTTGGGATTGAGTGATGGGTATTTTGTATTAAGTAGAGAAAAAAAGGTTCAATGAACAAATTGAAGAGGAAGGGGGATAGCGGGCATCCTTGTCTTGTGCCATTTATAATTTTAATAGGATCCGACAGAATTTTTTTAATATAAAGATAGGTAGAGGAATTTCTGTAAAGAATTTTAATCATATCAGAGAAACTACTAGGGATATTGAAACGGTCCAAGGTTAGAAATAAAAAAGTCCCAGTTAACTCTATCAAATGCTTTCGAGGCATCCAAAGTTAGGGCATATATTGGGTTTTTATCTTTCTTCGTCAACTGAATCATGGAATCCAGGGTTAGTGTATTGTCCCAGGTATGTCTTTGCGATGTGAATCCAGCTTGTTCGGGAGAGATTAAAAAGGGCATGATTTTTTTGAGTCTGTTAGCCAAGATCATTGAAAAGATCTTTATATCAACATTAATTAAAGAAATAGGTCTGTAATTATTAGGGTCTGTTTTATCATGTTTGTTTTTCAGAATTAGAATGGTTTTTGAGGTGTTCCAGTATAGGTCAGTAATACCAACTTTTATGATGTGATTAAAAATTTTTAGCAAAAGAGGGGAGATCATTATATTAAAGGCTCTATAGAAGTCTGGAGTGAAGCCGTCCGGACCAGGGGACTTTCCTAATTTAAGATTTGCGATAACTTCTTGGATTTCTTGAAAAGTTAAAGGGGCAGAGAGTGCGGTATATTGATTATCATCCAGTGTAGGGAACTTTAAAGAGTTCAGAAAGTTCTCCATATATGAGTCCTGAGGTGAGATCACTTTCCTGCCATAGATATCTGAGAATAAGGAAGAGAATAGTTTTATTATTTCTGAGTCGGATTTATATAATTTATTTTGGTATTGGATGATGGAAATCCTTGGATTAGTTTGGTTAGATTTTATGATTCTGGACAGAGTTTTGGAGGGGATTTGTGCCCATTCTGCATAAGTTGTATACATTTTTGTTCATACACAGATACATTTTGCTGGTGAAGTACCAATAATTCATTTTGAGTGTCACTTGTCATTTTATCTAATATTGCATCCGGGCACGTTAATTGTTTCTTTTCTAAATCAAGAAGTTTCAAGGACAAACTTAGTTCCTTAGATTTATACAGTTTCTTGTAGTAAGAAGCTTTGCTGATCAGTCTACCTCTCAAGTTGGCTTTGCATGCAGCCCATTGAATGTCCAATGGTATTTGCGAGAATTTTAGGTTATGGTTGACCTCTGTTAGAATCTCATTTATCTCCAGGATTATATCTTTGTTGTTAAGTAAGTTGTTATTTAAGGTCCAGTTAGCATGATTATATATTAAAGATTTTTTTGATATGTAGGACAGTTTAACAGAGATTCTTGCATGGTCTGATAAAAACCTAGGTTCCATAGAGAAATTAATTATATGTGAGACTAAGGAATCAGAAATTAGGAAAAAGTCCAAGCGTGACCATGAGTTGTAACATTTTGAGAAGTACGTGTATAACCTGTCTTTGGAGGAAACGTCACTAAATGAAATAGGATCTATAAGATTAAAATCTATTATGAGTTCCTCTAGTGCCTGGGAGGCCTGAAAGTTAAACGAGGAGGATCTACTAGTGCGGTCGCTGTTAGGATCTATAACAGTGTTCCAGTCACCACCTACGATAATATGATGATCATTAAAGGTGGAAAGTATGCTGCGGATTTCTAAAATGAAGAGATGTTGTTGTGCACAAGGGCCATACAAGTTAAGAAAAAGAATCGGTTTATTAACATTAGGTAGTTGAGAGATAAAATAGCACCATCTGCCATTATTATCAGACTTAACCTCTGTTATTACACCTTGAAATTCCCTTTTTATTATTATAGCAACCCCCTTTGAATTTGAGCTATCTCCTGCAGTGATTATAGACCTTACCCACTTTCTTTTACTTTCTTTTGACCAATCTTCCTTGAGCATGTGTGTTTCCTGTAAGAAGGAAATACTCGCCTGTGACTTGAATATTAAGTGACAATTGGAAGATTTTGTGTAGGTAAAGAATGAACATATAAGGCACACTCCCAAATGGAACCACAGCTGAACCACACAGTAGTAGAACTGGAATTAAGCATTTCATTCCTTTTAAGATTTTATTCTGAAGAAGTTCTTTTCATTATGGACAAAAGCGCTAAATAAATGTAACTTATTTGGAGATTTTTTTGTCTTGTGTTTCATCCGTTTTCATTTTTTATTAGCTCTTTAATATCACCACTTCTTTATAAATAAAGAGAACAAAAAGTGCTTAATTCCAGTTCTATTATTTATTGTGTGGTTCAGTTGTGGTTCCCTTTGAGAGAGTGCCTTAAGAGTTCATTCTTTAGTTTCCAAGTGGTCATTTGTGTCGGTTAATTATGTAATAGGTAGGTATATGTTTGGTGTCACTAATGGTGTGAGATTTTTTTTCACTTTTATTCATCTGGATAGCACATTTGATGCAAATGCCCTATAAAAAACAATGGCTGCCAAAAGGAGCATTCAGCTGAGATTTCTCATTTGCTTGCTGCTAATATCTTAACCCAAGGATGTTTACTGATTTACTGGGGGAGGGGGGTTGATCTCAAGCTGTCCAAGCTTGCATCCCTACCAAGGTCTGTGCAGGGCTGAAATGTTCTTATTTTAGAAAATGGACATGATTTTTTTTTCATTTTTTTTTTACAGTGTCATTTCCAAATTTTCCATTAGGCTAAAGTGGATTAACTTTAAAAAAATAATAAAATAAAATACAATTTTTATTAGATAATGAGCCTTGTGCACACCATTCAAGTAACAATTACCTCAAAGAAGTCCTCTATTTTCTTAAAAAAGATGGTCTTTGAAGCGAATGTAAGTGCCGAGTTGCTGTCTTCCAATTCATTAGCAACTCCAGTCTTGGCTATCAAATCCTGAGTAAGCTGTTTGGCTGGAATTTCCTTCACTGTCTGTAAGCAGACGGCAGCATTATGTCTCTCAGTAAGCAACAAAAGCTTGTTGTTTCTCTGTCTGATCAATTTTATTTTGGCTGCATTTAGTCATGGGGTGACTATATCAAGCAGCACCGTATTAAGTAATTCATCTGTCATCAATCAACACACAAAAGTTAAACCATTTGTTTGCTGTCATTATTTCACCCAAATGAACAAACACTACTCTGGCCCATAATATCAGTGCCAATAATTCTTAAATGCTAAACCCAAGTAGCAAGAAATGTAAGCAAACTTTATCAAAACAGTGCTATTTACATCTCTGATGAATCAGAAGTATGGGAAATATTCTTCCGGTCCCACAGCAAAAATAGTGCCCCTTACGTTTGACCACTGTCCGTATTTACATCAGAAGAGAAGAAGTGAAATCTTGTGTTTGCTTTGTTACACTCATCTGATTTTATGAGTTTAGTTGCAGGTTTATCATTCTTATTCCTGTGACATTCTTCACAAGGTCATACCCATTTATCGGTGCCTACTTAAATGAACAAACTAAGCTTGCACAAAGATTTTGTCGCTGACCCATTGCTATGATTTTTGAGCTGATTGGTGTTATGTTTGTTTAATATTCATAGGCTGAGAGATATGTGCAGTGGTAGTAATATTGCAGTATTAGTTAGAGTTAGCACATACTGCCGAAATGTTTTTGACTATGCCCATTCCTACCCCATCCAAAATGCGTACCCTAAAGGAGATAAATTGTCCGTGGCAGGCAAATGGTAGAATAGTCTTGAAAGGCACTCAACCCTCATAATACTAATCCTGTTTGTTAACCAGGTCGACGCAATGGACAAACAGCTCTTTTTCATAGGGGACCTGGGAACAATGCCTGGTCAAGTGACTTGCTCAAAGTTACACAGTAGAGAAAGGAGGGCTGATGTAAGCAAACCCCATACTACAGGAACTACAGTTTGCAACTTAAGCTTCTGCAGCAGCTGCCAAGATTCTTTAAAATAATGAGAAGTGCAATGTACTGAGAATACTGTATATAAAAATCGGTGTTAAAACATTGCTCGTGAAAATAATGGGCTGTACTTCTGGAAAAGTATAGCAACACTTAAACAGGAAGGAGGGTACATGCCTGATCTGTCATATCTCGCGACTGTTCATTTTTTCGCAGAATGTCCAGATTTTTGGCTCATATTTTTTGTCTGTTCCTCATAACATTTGTGGCTTTCTGGCAAATCACTGGGATGATCTGAATACTGAAGTCACTAAATAATGACATACATTTGGGTTTTAGACTTCAAATCCTTGAGAAAATCTATGTTAAAACAAATCATTACTCTAGTAACTTTCTAAGTCTATAAGAGCAATATTTAATTAAGAACAATTTTTAAAATATGCCCCAATGTTTGGGCCTTTGTCCCCCAATGTTTTTGTCGGGCTTTGTCCAGATTTCTTACACTAAGCGGTTGAGAGGTATGGCCAGTAGCTAGACATCTTTTGCATGTTTCGCTGTCAGTGCACTTGGAGATTGAGTGCTCACTCACGATGAGCCAGGTCCCATTCTTGCAGGGCTCAGAGTCCTTGCTACCGGGATATAATACAATGAGACAGTCCAGTGGTTTCTGGTGGAAGTAGAAGCGATTGTGGTGCTGTCTGAGAGAGGGGAGGCTTTGCTGCTTTGGTATGCATCTTCATTTCAAGTTTCAGTATTGAGGGTATTGCTTTATTGGTTATCATAAGAAGAAAATGTGCCAGACTGTTGCTTCACTCCATATGCTAAAATTTGATTTACAGATGTAACACGTGTATAGTAATTGTACTGGAAACCTTTAACTAGATAGTAGATGATAAAACTTGCATATCCCATGATAATATATTTGCAGGCTCAGCTACTTCATTTTCATTACATTTTTGTGCTTGAAGCTAGGACACTTTGTGTTTTTGTGCTTGCTGACAAAACCAAAATATTGACCACTTAAACATTAATTTGCATATTATGGCTTGTGCAGTGTCTACACCACCAATCTACATGCATGATAGTGGTATTATCTGATTTTTAATGTTCCTAGCTTAGTATATCTGCTGTGATCCAGGGGATTTGTTCTTATGTTGTACTGTTGTTTATAAAGCAGAAACGTGAGATCCTCAACATTTCTCAGGACAAGAAATCTGGACAAAGCCAAAACTAATGGTGGGAGTGAGACAAAGGCCCAAAAATAGGGACATATTTTAAATATTGCTCAGATAATTGCTAGAATAACAGCTTTTGCATTATTATTTATTTTCTGATGGATAGGAAGTCTGAAATTCAAATATCTGCTATTATTTAGTGAGTTCAGTCTTCTTGTTGATATCCCACAATTCCATGAGAGTGGGCAGGATTACATGATTATGTGTGCAAATTTTATGTTAATCAGTGTCCTGGTTTTTGGCCAGTTGTACATACTTTTCAGGGGCCTTTGTCAAAATATTTGATGTTTCCAGGTTGAGAGGTATGGCCCACATCCAGTGCCATCACACTCTGCATCCTTAATCTGTTATGTATGCTAACCACAAGTCAAGTCAGGCAGTGGTCATTCCACAGACACATACATGAACTCACAATAAGATTTCATGTACAAACTCTCACAGACCACTCAAACGCTATTCTTGTACATACACACACACACACACACACACACACACACACACACACACACACACACACACACACACACACACACACACACACACACACACATGTATACTGTTTTTAATACAAGGAATGTTTTTAACAAGTGAGAGGAGGAGCTACTATCTAGGCCTTACTGGCACCTGTGTTTGTGAAGTTAGTAATAGCTTTATGGGAACACAAGACATTTTATAGTAATACCATGTTTATTAAGTTCATTTTTTTATAAAAGATGCATAGAATACATTTTCCACCATGGGAAATCAAATTAATTTTTCTATTTTATTAAATACAATAAGTGCTAGCACAGGTCATTTAAAGTTTAAATATCAGTTAACATAACAGGTGTTGGTCCCAACAAACCACATACAGGTGTGCAAATACACACAAACACATACACATATCCAGAGCCAGCACATTCTGCATCCCTGATCTCTTATGTATACTAAACACAAGTCACGTTAGGAAGTGGTCATTCCACAGACACATACATGCACTCAGAAGAAGATATCATGTAAAAACAATCACAAACTACTCAAACACCATCCCTGTAGACGCAAACACACACACACGCACACACACACACATACACACATGCACACTCTCAGGTGAACTCGTATCTTCTCATGTACATTTACTACCTTGTGCTGCCTTCCTGGATTGAGCAACAGAGCAAGGCGAAGCTGCTCCATTTCACCTGTGCAGATTCTTAGCTCTATAGTGCATACAAAGACAGAAAGTATAGTTGTATAACATCTTACCATAACAGTAGATGTCCTTTCTTTCACTGCTGCAGTATTCTTAACATATGGGATTCCCTGTCGTGGGTATCCCGACATCGGCCAGTATACCAAAGCCTACTTTTGCTTTAAGGTATGCCGAATGTCACACGTATGCTCCTTGCATAACATAGGGCATAAAGGGGACATCTGGCTGTAGCATCCTCAGAACTGATTGCCCCAGTACATTCAGGAAAGAAAAGGACTAGAGGGAAGGAGGGAGGGAGTGAATACTGCAACAGTGAAGGAAAGGACATCTACTGTTATGGTTCACAGGTTCATAGGTGTGTAACTAGGCTAATGGCCCTGGAGCCTTTACAAGCCTAGCCCATAGGATTACCCTGGCATCGTGCCACCCAAACTTAGTTCCTAGTGCCTCTGTTGAGTAGAGCCACTGGAGTGATCCCCAGGGTGAATTTTCTATTTCCCATCCACTCATCAAGATTTCTCTTAAAGAGGTCCAGTGAAGTGCTCTGCTTGACATGTATGGGAAGTCTATTCCATAGCATGGGCAGTCTCTGTGTTATGAACCTGTCCCTCCAGCATGTTCTGCTGATTGTGGTTATGAGGTTGAGGTCTTTGGAGCGTGAGGTGCGGAAGGATTGTGATTTCTTTAGATGTAGCATTTCTAACAGAGCTGGGTCAGACATGGCTTTGTAAGTCAAGCAGAGATCGCCTCTAAGTAGGCGATATGAGGCAGAGAATAGTTGGAGTTTTTTGAGTCTGTCCATATAGGACAAGTATTTAAGGCCTAGGATCCTCTTTGTGAGGTACTTTTGCGGCCTCTCCAGTTGTTGCATGTGTCTAGTGAGGTACATGCCAAATGGGGCGTTGTATTCGATGATTGGCCTAATGAGGGAAGAGTAGAGGGAGACAATGACCTCTTTCTTCCTGGATGCAAAACCCTTAGTAATGAGATCTGCCACATAGAAGGACTTTCTGACCTCAGTGGCAATGTGGTGGTCAAAAGAGAGGTTGCTCTCAACCTGTGTTCCCAGATCTCTTATAATGCCTTCTGTGTTCAGTGGACTACCATCAATGTGGTAATTCAAGGGAAATGGGTTTTTCCCAAAGGGGATGAAGACACATGTTTTGGCATTGAGCTTAAGGCCATGGTTCTGACAGCAGTCGTTGGTCTCATTGAGGCCTTTCTGTAGGATGTCAGCATCACTTGGAAGTTAATAATAGCTCCCAGCTTGCAATCATCTGCGACTTTTGTCAGCCAGAGTCCCTTTGTGTTGGCCTGGACGTCAGAGAAGTAGATACCAAACAGGAGAGGACCTAGAGCCGAAACCTGTGGGACTCCACATGTGACTGGTGAGCAGTCTGACTTGGAGTCAGCTACTTTCACACAGTGGTATCTGTGAGCCAGTTTGCAACCCACCTAATGATATAGGGGTTGATGCCTAGCTTAGTAAGTTTTTCTATTATTCCTGAGTGAGGAATGGTATCAAAAGCCTTGACCAGATCATGGTAGGCTGTATGAACCACCTTACCTTCATCCACAGCTCTGGTGACTGACTCAAAGAAGTCAACCAAGTTAAGCAGGCATGATCTAACCTTCACATAACCAAACTGTGTAGGATCCAGAGTTTGGAGATTCCCTATATCCTTGTTTATTAGGTCCATGATGATGCATTCCATAGCTTTATGTATCAAACTCGTAAGGCTAATGGGGTAATAGTTCCCGGGTTCTGTAGTCGCTCCTCCTTTGTGGAGAGGGATGACTGTAGCAGTGCACCATTTGGTGGGGACAAAGCCTGAGATGAGGCTGTGATTGAACAGGGCATACAGGTGAGGTGCCAGTTCACTCTGTAGTTCATGTAGAACACAGCCAGGGATACTGTCAGGTCCCATAGAAACTGTATTCTTGGCCTTGGACAGTGCTGTTTGAACCTGTGCAGCAGTAATACTGGGTGCCTGGCAATCTACTTGTATTGTGATTGGTCCTCTGGGGGGGGGTAAATTCAGCACTGAATCTGTTCGCCAGTATATTTGCAATATCTGTTGGCTCAGTATAGGAGATACCATTGTGCAGTAGCTCAGAGCAAATCTGGGTATTGCCATGGAGATTCTTTACATAACTATAGAAGGCCTTGTGGTTGTCTTTACTATCTACTGCAATTCTGTTTTCATAGCTAGCTTTAGAGGATTTGATGAGGGATCTCAACCTTTTGTTGAGGCTGATAAGGGAGTCTTTCCAGTCTTAGGACTTCACCTTATTCTGCATCAGTTTCCTCCTTCTGTTGTAGAGTTTGTTTATGGCAGGGGACCACCAGATTGGCTTCCTTTTTTTTGAAGAGAGCATCTTAGTTCTATTGGGTATGACGAGATCCATGCATTTGTTTATGTGTTTGTACAGTGCATTGGTGTATAATATGGCGGTCATGCAACTATTCTCCATTTGCATGGGTGCCGTGAAGTTAGTCACCTCTGTTTTTAGGTGCCCAAAGTTAGCTTTGGAGAAGTTTTTCATGGTGGTTACCTTTGCTGGGGGGGGGGGGGGGGGTGGGAGGGATGTGGATTTCCAAGGTGTTTAGCTTGTGATCGGAGCTAACCAGGGAGGAACTGACTATTGGTGTGGAGCAACGGTCGCCCATGTTTGTAATGACCAGGTCAAGGATGTTGCTACCTCTAGTGGGGGTAAGAACGAGTTGGTCCAGGGCATTGGAATTAATGAATTTCAGAAAGCATTGGGCAAGTGTATTGGTACATGAGTAGTTTTCCCAGTTAATGGAGGGGTAGTTGAAGTCACCCAGTATGAGAGTGTTAGGTTGGACCCTAATATTCACCAGGGTGCTTAGGAATGCGGACTGTGAATCTTGGGACATGGCTGGGGACCTATAGCAGGCTACGACCTGAATCGCTGTCTTACCCAATGTTAGCTGCACCTGAAGTATCTCAGATGCATTATGTTGGGCTACCAGTCTGAGGTGTGTGTATCCTTTATGAATATGGAGACACCACCACCTTTGGAGCTTCGGTCCAAGTTCTGGGGCCAAAAGGTGCGGAATGAGTTGTAGCCTGGTAGTGCAGGGGTGCTTTCTTCTGCCTTGAACAAGGCCTCTGCTACAGCATAAATGTCGATGTTCTCTATTTTAAGGAGTACTTTGAGCGAGTGCATTTTGAGATTTAGACTTCTAGCGTTGAGCAGCATGACCCTCAAATTGATAGATTTTATACAACTCTATGATGTCCTTGCATTCACTGGTGCAGTATTGCAAACATATGGAAGAGTGTCAAAGCCCAACAAGAAACTTGGGAGGAGGAAGGAGCAGTAGAGCCCTATAAGAAGCCATGAAGAATGGCCCTAGCAAAACCAGCTCTAGCTCTGGAGATACCACCCAACTTGTTGTGCTTGGTAAAAGTATGTACAGAAGTCCAGGTAGCTGCTTCAAAAATAGAATTTGTATCTAAGCTCTTGAAAAAAGCATCAGAAGAAGCCACAGCTGTAGTAGAATGAGACTTAACAGAAGAAAGAAAAAAAAAGTATAACAAAAAGAAATAGTTTTTGAAATCCAAGAAAAAAATAGTTTGCTTGAATACAGCTAACCCAAAGGACCTAGGATGAAAAGAAACAAACAATTGATCAGATTTTCTAATAGCCTTAGTCTTATCCAAATAAAATCTGAGTTGTCTATGCATGACCAAAGTAAGCAGCACCCTCTCAGCGCCAGACTACGAAGAGAGGAAAAAAGTAGGCAAACAACTAGACTGATTAAGTGACAACTCATTAACCACCATAGGCATAAAAGAAGGACACCCTGTCCTTATGAAATATCAAAAAAGGTGGACAAGTCATAAGGGCTTGAAGCTCAGACACCCATCTGGCAGAAGTAAGGGCCATCAAAAGAACAATCTTCCAAGAACAATGTTGCAAGGAAGCTGAAGCAGCAGGCTCAAAATTAGCTTGAGTCTAGTTCTCCAAAAAATTAAGATCCCAGGTAGGAGGAACAGGCTTCCTTGTAGGTCTCTTATGAAGGACACCTTTAAGGAATTGTTTCGCCTCAAATCTAGAAGCCAAAGTAGGAGATAAAAACAGACAAGCAGAGAATGCTGATAAGTGGGTCTTAACAAAAGAATAGGCCAAACCAGCACTGAACAACTCACACAAATAAGAGAAAACTGGAGGAACATCCTCAGTAAATGGTTCCAGGTTACGAGAGAGACACCAAACAGAAAGGCTCTTCCATTTGGATAAGTAGGAGTTCCTAGGAGTGGGCTTTCTGGTCTCCTGCAAGACCCTCAGCATGTCCTCAGAAAAAAGGTCTCTGTGGAATTAAAATCTTATCACCCACAGTGTGAGTTGGAGTGGACACATGGGGGTGTATGAGAGGTCCCTTGTCTTGTGTGAGTAGGTCAAACCTGTGAGGTAATTTGTGATGATTGCACTTGGATAAATGGAGAAGAAGAGGGAACTGATGCTGTCTCAGTCAAAAGGGAGTCCCCTAAAAGATTTTGGGAGCATCCTGATGAATTTGAACAGGACTTTTGGAATGAGAAGAAGGGGAGGAAATGCATAAAGAAACACCCCCTTCCAAGAAAAAGAGCGGGTGCCCACCTTCTACACCAGAGGGCTTGGGACTCTGGCACAAAACAGAGGAAGTTGTCTGTTCAGTAGAGAGGAAAATAGACCTACTTGAGGAGTACCCCACTGGTGGACAATGTCCAGTAACACATCCCTGTGAAGCATCCATTCATGGGAATGAGTTAAGGACCTGCTCAGAGTACCTGCCACAATGTTTACACCTGAGCAGATGTAAACTGCCTGGAGTCACTTGATATTTGACAGCAAGACCCCATACCAGGACAGCAAATCGGCAAAGAAGGTAAGATCATGTTCCTCTCTGTTTGTTTATATACCACATCACAGTATTGTCTGTGAATACCTTAAGATACCCTGGAGAAAAAAAAGAGAATGAAAAGCCTGAAGAGCCAGCATAAGAGCTCTCATCTCTTTGACATTGATGTGCTCCTTCTGCTAAACAGGTGACCACCCCCTGTACCTTTAGGGAGCCAATAGCTGCTTCACATCCCACATCTGAATCATCTGTGAACAATTCCTGAGAGGGAAGAGGAGGATGAAAAGGGAGCCCTGAATTTAGAGACTACTGCTGATCCACCAGTGAAGTTCATTCTTCATTCAAGGAAGGAGAGGAACTACAAAGTTTAGAGGATCTGCATGTTGAAGCCAAACTAACTTCAGAAACCACTGAAGCTTTCTCATCCAGAGTTTGGCCAGTGGAAGCATAAAAATGGTGGATACCATGAAACCCAGAGCTCTCAGAAGCTTCCTGGCTATAATGGAGTCCAGGGGAAGAAGAGTTTGAAAGAAGGAATGTGGCTGGGAAGAGACAGTCATACAGCACCTGGTTTATTAGGAAAGGAAGATGTCTAAGTCCCTGAAGTCTGTGTAGCTTTAGCAGGAGGATCCCACTTTCTACTCTTGTTGGCCTTAGTAGGAAGGTGAGATTGCCTGTGAACAAAGGCTGGCTTATTGGGGTACTTTCTCTGTAAATTTAGGTACAGGAGAGACAAACATATGTTTGAGATCCTGTAAGGCCTTCCCCTTATCCTGAAGGGACTTAAACATAACTTCCCCAAACAAAAGTTTATTATCAAGAGGAGCATCCATCAACTTAGCCTTAATATCATCAAGTAGAGGTTGAAGCCTAAGCCAATAATACCTCCTCATCACTGAACCAAAAGCAGCAGCCCCAAAAGAGGCATCTGCTGCATCATAACTACACTTGATAGAATGATGAACCACTTCAGGGGAAGTCCCTAACAAGGAAACAGCAGAAGGTTTACCTTCAGAGTCTAAGAGATCTGAAATAAACTGACAAGACTGAGAAAAAAAAGCCAACACAGACCTGGACATATGTGTCTAATAATTACTAGCCCTAAAAACCAGAGTAGCAGATGTGTAAACCTCCTTACCTAACCATTCCATGGGTCTGCTTTCCTTATCAAAAGGCAGTAACTTGAGCAAAGTAAGCAACTGGAAGCTTTTCAGAAGCTACAGACATCACTGAAGGGTCATCTGTAGGACATCTGTACAAAAAGTTACAATCTTCAGGCACCCTATAAAATCAGGCTTCTTAGGAGCAGGTGGCAAAGAATCAGGAGCTTTAGAAGCATTGGAAAATGCATTCAACAAAGCAGCCAAAACAGGGGGAATAGCAGAAGATTTCAGAGATTCCATTTGCAACAACTCATAGTACTTCTTATGGATTTCAGAGACATGAGCCGAATCCCATGTAAAAAATTCCATCATCTTGGTAACTGTGTCCACAAATGAAAGTTCTTCAAAGGAAGTATCAGGATTGCTAGATTTTTTTCTTCCTCTGAACCATGGTCTAAAGGGAAAGGAATTTTGGAAGAGTAAGCAAGGTATTCCTCATCAGATCTGACTCCTCCTCAGTTGAATCCTGTTCCCTGGAATTATAAGAGAAGTAGAGGACCAAGGGAGTGCTAGAATAGAAACCCTCTGAGGAAGTTTTAATGCCACCAACGCATTAAACAAACCCTGAGTAAATGCCTGACACTCACTCTGTGGATCCCTAGGAGCAGGAGAATCATGTTTACTTTTTGGTTTCTTCTTTAAAGGAACATCTGCTCTTTAAAATTTGGAAGACTCTGACCCAGGATGATGTTCAGTAACTGTTGTAGGAACTTCTTCCTTAACTAAAATATGCAGAACACTCCTAGGCTCCTCAGAAATAATTAAGTGTGGTTCCCCTAAACATCCAAAATGGATGTCTGCAAATCGTAATTGCAAGTGCTGCAAGCCAGATCCTCACCTGCCTCCAACCCAGTCAAGGCAGAGGAATCCAACAACAAAGTTAGGTGAGACTCCAGGTTCTTACTGACCTCAGGAGAAATGCCCAGCAGACGCTGCACAGCAGAAGATTCCAACCTAAATACTTAACCTTCTTCCTTAATGGATGATTTTTGGGATGAGAAGTTCCTTCCACCGTCTCTTTAGTGAGATGCTTAATGAGCTGGTTCGCAAGAGACAAATCGAACAGGTTGTACGGATGTGAGAACCTACTAGGTAAAAAAGACACTTATCATGGTGGTCTTTAAAGGGACTCTGTCAGCTGGACTGACATTAACAATTCCTGGATGACATTAACCCCCTGGAGCAGGAAAAAAGCTAAGAGAAAACAAAACTTCAATGGGGTACTTATCTGTAACGGCTCAGTACCAGCAAGTAGACATAGTCGTTAAGGCTGGTGAATGAAAGATGCGTTCAAATTGGCAAAAATGACATAGGCATTCAGACCAATGATCTGGAGATGTGTTCAAACTGGCAGCAAAAACTTCTGAGGATGCTATGTCCGACATCATCTTTATGCCATATGCTATGTGAGGAGCATACATGTGACGTTTGACATACCTTAAAGCAACTGGCCAATGTCGGGCTATCCCACAGCAGGGAATCCCATATGTTAGGAATACTGCAACAGTGAAATTAAGCACATCATAATTTCAGTATGGACTCATGTATTGTGTGCACTGCTTTGCACAGAAATTGCATAGTGCAGATGACTTGGAATTGCTGTATTGTACAATTTTCTTTCTACAGTAGTGAACCATGAGAGATGTTAATGGAACATACTAGCAAAGACCTCTTCCCCAGACTACAAAATTTACATATGGTTGGGACAACTCACTGCAGTACTGAACAAAGACAGGAGTATGAATTGGGACAGCCTTGCATACTAACTAACCACAGCCACTTGCTCATCTTTACATACAAAAATGTATTGGTTAATGTCAGGGCAGGTTTACTGAAAATTTGTTCTGCAATGTAACTGCTACTTCTCCAAAGCAAGTAATTGTGAATTTTTTCTGTATTGCCTCCTCAAAATTTAGATGTGTTCCAGATGAGGTCCAGAAGGGAGCATTGTACTTAGTGGTCTGATAAGGGTGGAATACAGCCGAGCTATAACATCTCTGGTCTTGGATGCAATACCCTTATTAATGCACATCTCATAAATGTCATTGTATCCAAGACCAGGGAGATTATAGCTCCTCTGCCCTTGACCCTTATAAGACCACTAACTGAGTACAGTACTCCCTTCTGTATGTACCTCACCAGACACCTGCAGCAACTGGAGAGGCCAAAGAGGTTTCTGACCAAGAGAATCCAGGGCCTCCAAACATGACTTACATGGAAAGTCTGAAAGCCCAGCTGCTGCACTCTGTATCATAATGGTTGCTGAGAGCCAACCTGTGCCTGGCCTATAGAGCAGTCTTGGACCTTGACCTAATGGAAAATCTACACATCCCCAAATTTAATGGGGCAAGAATAACTTGCTCCAGGGATCTCAACATAGCATGTGACAATGTGACATTAACACAACATGCTGGAGAGACAGGTATATCTCCCAGCGACTGCTGCTCCTCCAGATAAGCTGACACTCTATGTGAAGCAAAGCTCCTCAATGACCCTATTCAAGCGAAACCTTGACAACTGGATGTATGACCATAAATTCACCCCAGGGGTGGCATCTATATCCCTCATGAACAGGGGCAGTCGGTGCTGATCACAAAATTGCTCTGCTAACAATGACCATCTAACTATGGTCAGTAAGGGTACTTGGGTTTTTACACGGCTAGGCTTGTAAAGGTTGTAGGGCCATTAGCATAGTAACCTCCTGTGAACCCATGAACCTAGGTTATTTTATATTTTATATTTCACGTTATGCATGTTTTTGGTGTTGACTGATTTGTGATGTTAATTTCAGCACCAGAGATAATTACTAAGGCATACCAACTTATGCTTCTATACTATGACCATGTCTGACTTGTGCTAGTATTTCTTCAAGATGAATCCCTGTCTTGCAGTTAGTCATTATATTTTTACCTGTGTCATACCCCCTGGAGTTATTACCTTAGCTTTCTGAAGTACTACTCTATTTTAATCAGTTAATGCCTCGTTTATGGATTAAGTTCAAGTAAATGTTCATACTGCTGTGCAGTTTGATTCTAGTTATTTTTTCATATTGTTGCAGACTTACTTCATAGTTTCAGTTCCCCATTTCAGTGATCATTTAATGAATTTTATAACATTTCCACTTTCTTCTAATATTTTAGTTTAGTACTGCAGTAAAGTTTGGGTTCTCTGACATACTTACACCAAGACTCACTTAAAACATTAGAAAGCTTGTTAATAGTAAAAAGTAATTTTGGATCTCCCCATGTAAAATAAATAAACATATCAAACAGAAACTATTTGAACTGTACATCTCTCTCTCTCTCTCTCTATATATATATATATATATATATATACACACACACACACACACACACACACACACACACACACACACACACACACACACACACACACACACACACACACACACACACACACACACACACAGACACGCACACACATACACACGCACACACACACACACACACACACACACACACACACACACACACACACACACACAGACACGCACACACATACACACACACACACACACACACACACACACACACACACACACACACACACACACACACACACACACACACACACACATATATTTTATTTATTTTATTTTTTTATTTTTTTTTTATTTAACATTTGTTGACCGGGAATGTCTGACTAGGTTCCACAAATCCTGTTTTCAGCGGAGGCCCGGGGAGAAATGCACCAGAATGTACATAGACACACACACACACACACAAATATGTATATACACAAACATAATATGTGTGTGTATATATATATATATATATATATATATATATATATATATATATATATATATATATATATACATATATATATATATATATATGGGTACACTACACATTACCGAAAACCCATAATCTCGACGCCCAGAATATGGAGCCCACATGACCTAATGCCCATAAAATCGAGTTATCACAATACCGATGCCCACAAAACCGTAATGGTTGAATGCTGTGTAGAAATTCAATAGCACAACGATATTGCATATATGTATTCAATAAGTTAGTAAAAGCAAGTAAGTCAGGGAAATACTACACTAGTGGATATAGTAAGAATGTTATTTACACATCAACTGATGTGGAAGTATAAAACTGGGTGGAACACAGTGTCAGCTGTTCAATGGCTGACGTTGCAGAAATGGCAAATACAAACTATGATGCGCCTGGTAGTGTAGGTGTACTGTATCTACGGCTCAGGTCACAAAAATGTAAGGAAGTCCTTATTATAGATGGGTACATTTATCACTTGGAATGTAAGAGCGGTAGTAAGCGTTACTGGTGTTGTAAAGTGAAAAGAAGTAATACTTGCAAGGGTAGAACGGTAACTGAATCACTCTCTGAGGGTGAATTGCTGAAGAAAACTATGCCTCATAATCATGCGGGTGATCCATTTGAAGTAGAACGCTATAGCGTTTGTGGATCACTCTGTGACAAAGCTGCTATATCCAGAGATACTCCATGTTTACTAGTGGAGGATGCGTTAGCATCCACATCACTAGCTTGTGTTCCAAGTCTTACAAATAGGAAGGCAATGCTCCAGCAAATACGGCGAGTTAGGTCTAAGAGTGCAGCTGTGGTTCAAATACCTAATTTGACACTAGAAACACTAGATGTAAGTAAATTCCCTTTACAAAGCGGTGAATTTCTTATGAAACGAGCTAGTGACACCGCCTCAGGTACACATGTCATTGTGTTTAGTACTGTTAATAATCTGAGTGATCTAAGTGTAGCAACAATTTGGATGATGGACAGAACGTACTTCTGTAAAGGCGCTATATGTTGTCAATTATACAGTATTCATGGTATACTAAAGTGTGGCTATAGTAAATCTGTGCCGCTCATTTATGCTCTAATGTCCAAAAAGTGCATATAATATGCTGTGGCACTGTGTTCTAAATTTATTCTCTTGCCAGGAGTTAATCCTGTCACTACAATTCATCCTGTGTGATTTTGAGGTGGCAGCTATTAAAAGTATTAGGCTTAATTTCGCTGATGTTACAACCAAAGGTTGCCTGTTTCACTTTGGTATGAATGTGTGGTGTAAAGTGCAACAGCTAGGGTTAGGGTCACTTTATAACAAATGCTATGGGTTCCAGTTATCTGTTAAGTCTTTGGTTGGACTAACATTCCTTGATGAGTCGGAGGTAATACCCACGTTCACTGAGTTGAAGGGGTCATTTCCTGAGGAAGGTAGAGAATTAATAAGGTATTTTACTGACTGGTATGTACTTGGTAGGGTAAGGAAGTTTACTACTAGGTCAACTGCCATTAGTAGGTTTCCACCCTTATTCCCTGCGACATTTTGGAATGTTTCTCAATTGAATAAACTGTTTCTGCCGTGAACACAAAACTCGGTAGAGGCGTGGCATCAATGATTGAAATGCTTACTTGGGGATAGGGCTACAGATCGTTCTGTGTTAATGTCATGCCTTAGTAGAGAGCAGAATAGAGTAGATAGCCTTCATGAGCAATTAGCAGCTGGCTGTCCACCTTCTCCTAAACGGAGGCGTGTTGTAGAATGACAGGAAAAGTTCCAACGCTTATTAGAAAATAAGGCTGATTATTCGTCCCTAGTTTGTCAGATGTATTGCAAGGCTCCTTAAAATGTGAGATATTATAGCTGCATATAAATCGCTATACTGCCGTTGTTCCAGTATCTGTTTGCACTTTAGTTTTACACTTTATAACAGTTGTTGTGTCATGTCAGTGTTACACTACAGTATGTTAGGGTCAAGGGATGGTGTTTAGATGTTATGGTGATGTAGGTTTCTTTCAGTTAACTGTATTCAGTCGTATGAAATCTCAGGGTGTTGTTCTGCACATAGGAATAAGGTTTGGTGTTGGCTTACGTGTTGCACTGCTCGTCAATGCTGTTGTGACGTGGAATTCGAGATTATGGGCTCTCGATATTCTGAGAGTCGGTATTGTTACATTCCGGTTTTATGGGCATTAGGTCATGTGGGCTCGATATTCTGGGCGTCGAGATTATGGGTTTTCGGTAATGTGTAGTGAACCCATATATATATTATATAAATATATATATATATATATATATATACACATACACATATAGAAGTATATGTGGACGGTGCAGTGGTGCAACGGTTTGCATTGTTGCCTCACAGGAAGAGGTTCTCCAGTTTGATTATCAGCTGGGGTGCCTTCTGTGTGGAGTCTGCATGTCCTCCATGCATTCGTGTGGGTTTCCTCCGAGTCCTCCAGTTTCCTCCCACCTTACAAAGACATGCATATGGAGCGTTTCACCCTGGGTCTCTGCTGAAAATTGGCGTATTCAAAGTTGTGTTTTCCTGGTAAACAAATGTTAAATGACTACAATAAATAAATAAAATGTATACACACACACACACACACACACACACACACACACACACATATATATATATATATATATATATATATATATATATATATATGTATATATATATAGAGAGATAGGTATATATACACATGCACACACACACACACACACACACACACACATATATATATATATATATATATATATATATATATATATATATATATATTATATATATATAGATATATATATATGTATGCAGTTTATGAGAACATAATTATTTCATATAGTTACATGTTATTGTTCACTTAATATACTTACATAACCCTCTTGTGAAAACACAACCACACAGATACACACACACACACACACACACACACACACACACACACACACAATAACTGGCTAAGCTTTAGCATGGTATTTGTGCTCTTGCCCATTGATTTGCAATCAATATTATAAATAAGGTGCCCAGAGAATTAACTCTGTTGTTTACTTCTTTTTGGAAAAAAAAACATGTTTATTTTCTTTAATTGCATTCACATATTGTACTACTTTGTTACTGTCTTAATATTTGTAACCATTCAATTTTTTAAATTCTGTTTAATGTGTACTGTAGAGCTTTTTTCCCCAGACGTCCACTGAAAATGGGCTCACACCCAGTCGGACTTGCCCTGTAAACAAATATCAAATAAATAAATAGAATACTATAGTAACATGACATGTTACAATACACAACATGCTGGAGAGACAGGTATATCTCCCAGCAAGTGCTGCTCCTCCGGATAAGCTGCCACTCCATGTGAAGCAGTGCTCCTCAATGACCCTGTTCAAGCAAAACCTTGACAACTGGATGTATGACCGTAAATTCACCCCAGGGGTGGCACCTATATCCCTCATGAACAGGGGCAGTCGGTGCTGATCACAAAATTGCTCTGCTAACAATGACCATCTAACTATGGTCAGTAAGGGTACTTGGGTATTTACACGGCTAGGCTTGTAAAGGTTGTAGGGCCATTAGCATAGTAACCTCCTGTGAACCTAGGTTATTTTATATTTTATATTTCACGTTATGCATGTTTCTGGTGTTGACTGATTTGTGATGTTAATTTCAGCACCAGAGATAATTACTAAGGCATACCAACTTATGCTTCTATACTATGACCATGTCTGACTTGTGCTAGTATTTCTTCAAGATGAATCCCTGTCTTGCAGTTAGTCATTATATTTTTACCTGTGTCATACCCCCTGGAGTTATTACCTTAGCTTTCTGAAGTACTACTCTATTTTATATTTTAATCTCTTAATGCCCTTTTATGGATTAAATTCAAGTAAATGTTCATACTGCTGTGCAGTTTGGTTCTAGTTACTTTTCATATTGTTATAGACTTACTTCATACTTTCAGTTCCCCATTTCAGTGATCATTTAATGAATTTTATAACATTTCCACTTTCTTCTAATATTTTCGTTTAGTACTGCAGTAAAGTTTGGGTTCTCAGACCTACTTACATCAAGACTCACTCAAAACATTAGAAAGCCTGTCAATAGTCAAAAGTAATTTTGCATCTCCCCATTTAAAATAAATAAGCATATCAAACAGAAACTATTTGAAATGTACATCTCTCTCTCTCTCTCTCTATATATATATATATATATATATATCTATATCTATATATATATATATATATATATATATATATATATATATATATATATACATATAAATGTATAGATATATACACACACACACACACATACACACACACACACACACACACACACACATATATATATATATATATATATATATATTTATATATACACACACACACACACACACACATATATATATATATATATTATATATGTATTTAATATATATGTATGCAGTTTATGAGAACATAAGTATTTCATATAATTACGTGTTATTGTTCAGTTAATATACTTACACAATCCTCTTGTGAAAACACAACCACACACATACACACACACACACACACACACACACACACACACACACACACACACACACACACACACA
>NC_056740.1:111337617-111430117 GCF_019279795.1 Protopterus annectens | reverse complement strand
AGGTGTCCAGAGAATTAACTCTGTCGTTTACTTCTTTTTGGAAAAAAACGTTTATACATATGTATATATATATTTATAGGTTTGCCTTCATAAACTCGAATCACAGTGGTTCTAGTGCTCATATGAGCGATTCAAAACCACAAAAGTGAAATCGTCGACCGTCGAGAGACAGCAAATCGAAAAGCAGATTCGCTGTTTTTCGAACATTAAAAAAAACGAGGTGTAAAGCAGGGGGTCAAGCAACCCTGCATCCCCCACTTTATTATTCTAACTCTGAGATCACACTACAGTGGGGAAAGGAACCATTTTCCAATCCCCACTATAGTGCAATCCGCCCCACAATGTCGAATGTGCAATGAGGCAATGTCACTGTGCATTTGCACATTGCACATTCAAACCTTTTTTCTTTCGCCGTTTGCAAAATTTGCAAACAGCCTTTCGAGCACTTGCTGTTCGCCCGACTGTGTATCGCCCTTAAAAAGGTAAACCTATATATATATATATATATATATATATATATATATATACATATATATATTATTTATACGCATGCACATATAAACTTTTTTTGAGTATGATTACAAGGAATATTTTTAACAAGTCAGAGGAGCTGCTATCTAAGCCTTAATGTTTCCTCTGTTTGTGAATTTTGTAAATTGCATTATGGGAATACATTGTTTTATAATAATACCATGTTTAATAAATTCATTTTTTATTAAAGAAACATAGCTTCTACATTTTCCACCATGGTATGGACAATTACTGAATTTTTCTATTTTTTTTTTTAAATATGGTAAATGCTAGCACTAGTTATTTAAAGTTTAAAGGTTAACTATTACAACAGCTGTTACCATTTTTACATGTACTTTAAAATGTAATGTTGTCACAAATTGTTTTGTACCTTCAGATACATAGGTAGCAAGCATTCTCTGATAGCTTTTTGTCTTTTGCCAGTTTTCTCCCATTCTTTTTAAAGAAATATTGTTAAAATACAATTGATAAGAATGTCTTGGCTTACTAAAAAGTTAGAAGTGTTTTTAGAGTAAGCTGATTTAAAGGAAAATATTTACTATTTGAGGCTATAATGTTGATTTATTTGACTTATTAGTTACAGTGTAGTTTAAATTACATATGACAAATTCCTAACTAGTTTATCTAATGGGCTATTTAGTGGCAATTTGTATAATGTTGACAAGACAATGGCAAATCATTCTAATTATTTTACTTTAACTACACAAGTCAATGCTAATAATATTAAGGAGATTTATTCCAAAAAGTTGTAAAATTATTTTGTGCAGTAATGATCTTGCCAAAGTTGTGGTGCCAGTACCACATTTCATACATAAAAGGCAATTACTGATAAATGATGCTTGAGAGAAATACAGCTTCTAGCATGATTACATCTCAGTATTCCAGTGGGTGGTATGTGTTCGTGTTGTAGCTGCTCTTGTTATCATTTTATTGGTGAAGGGCTCATGTATATTTGCTTGTTTATTTGTCTATTTTCATTTTTAACCAGGATAGTTTGACTGTGCCAGAGACTGCCCTTTTCAGTGAATGTCCAGGGAGAGAAGCTCCATAAACATGTTAATGTAACAAATGGGAAAATAATTAGGTTACCTGCAACTTTAATGCAAACAAGGAGAAATGCATTTTGTAATTGCATGAGCTGTGTATTGAGGTAGGCTTCACATAGTGTACACATTTGTTTCTATAAATGAGTTTTCTTACAGGTGGTTGTATATTATGGTTCAGATGTAAAGGTTTTTACATTTGATGTTAATGGGCAATTTTGTAATGCCATTTTAACAATGCAGTTATGGTAATTTTCAAATAAGTTTGGTGTGTGTGTGTGTGTGTGTGTGTGTGTGTGTGTGTGTGTGTGTGTGTGTGTGTGTGTATGTGGGTGTGTGTGCTTGCTTGTGTTTCTGTGTAATTTTATTTAATGCAGACTTTTAAATATGGTCTGTTTTGTTGGTTATAGCATTTTCCAACTGTTAGCTGGAATTGTGATTTTTAATTTGCATTTTCTTTTAAATTAGATTTGGTAACTTTTGATTGTGGTTATTTCATTTATGTTGGATGGTTGCTTCTGTGGCATATGAGTATAGACTGTAGGCAGTTCTTCAAATGTGTGTATGTGTGTGTGTGTGTGTGTGTGTGTGTGTGTGTGTGTGTGTGTGTGTGTGTGTGTGTGTGTGTGTGTGTGTGTGTGTGTGTGTGTGTGTGTGTGTGTGTATGTTAATGGGGGTTGATTTTCCATGACTAGTAATGGAGTTAAAGAGTGATTAATGCTATAATAACAGTGATGATAAATGTTTAGTGGCATGCCTAAACTGGTAAATAAAGTAGCTGCACTCTGTCTTGAGTTACAGTTTTGTGACACCCATTTAGCAATTGCTATTCTTGCAGTAAAGTGCATAGACATACGTGTCCCTTATATGTCTAAACGTAGGTAATGGAAATGTAGCATGTACTATAGTGTCCTCTTTAGTTTACATACAGAATGTGATGAAATTAGTCCTAATGTGTGCATAATGAAGACACAGGGCCAGATTCCAAAAGAGGTGCTCTCGGTGTAAGCGACTTAATTCAGGACACATGCATTTACTAATCATATTAATGAATATCCTACACATGACTTTAAATTTTGTATTGTTGAGAAAAACTGAGTGCAGGTAAACGTAAGAAACAGGGTTGAATAACTGATTAACTGGATGAATGGTGGGATTAAATCTTCATTTCTTTCCCATAAAATAAACATATCATCCACGAATCTTCTATAAAACTTACAGTGCGTATAGAACTGTGATGTAAATTACTAGTTCTTCTCCCACTTCTCCCACTGTAACATCACAATCTTTGCAAACAGACCACTACAAGGAGACCCCATAGTAACCCTGTACATTGATGGTAAATGACTTTGTCAAATGTTAATTTTTTTTTACATGATATTTAGCAAGTTTTCATAAAGGTTAATTTTATCTCATGGCAGATCTTTTCAGCTAGATATTCATAAAACCGTTCAACAGTCAACTTGTGGGATCTAACAGAATAAATTTCAGGTCCTATTCCTAAAACTCAGATGCCTCTCCTATGGTTCAACCTGGCTATTACTAGAAAGGTTATTACAGTAAAAGTTTCCTGTCTTTTTCAGAGTTTACTTGTCTAGCAACAAAAGTATGTAATAAGGAACTACAAACGCTGTATAACAGAACATTAAATGTTACTCATAAGAAACTATTTTGGCAAAAACTTAAAGATTAATAAGAAAAATATTAATGCTGTCACTTTAGATCAGTATTTGTTATAGATGCTGTATATAGTATTCTTTATGTTGTTTCTTGTTTTTTGTTTCAAATGATTTTTAAATTTTGCAATTTATTTCAGTTTATTTAAAAATGTAATAAAATATTCTTAAACAATTAGGCCATCTTAAGCCTGAATGCTTACAATGCTTTCTTTCTCCATTCACCCAGTTAGGATGCTTCAAAAGGTCATGCCTATAATGGGAATGTTGTACTTTTCTTCTTTTGGCTGATTCTGTTTGTTAAGTAAAATAGAGTAGTTATTTTAAAATGTTATTTGTACAGGATATTCTAGTAACAGAAACAGTTAATTCCGTAAATATCTTATTTTATTTTGTAACAATCCAGAAGACATGAAGTGGAATAATGTTTAAGTAAATACAATCAGGACACTTTTTATCTCCAAATATGTCCTGGAAATTTGGACAGTTAAGAGGATTAAGGCTATGAAATTTGTCCGGTAGCCTATAAGCTGATTTCTCTCAGTGTCAAAGTATCTTTGGCTTGATTCTGAACACGTCTCTTTGTGACTGTGCTCCTAGCCTATGTTTGAGAAAAGTTGATATCCTCATTTGTAAATAATAATAAAAGAAGAAATATGTTATTAGTATATGCATATTTGTCATATAGCAGTCATAAGTAACAAGTTTTCAAAATCCATAACCACATTACACATTTTTTGTTTAAGCACCTTTATTGAAAAATAAACTCAGCCAAACAAAACACAAAAACTATGCCAATATAATGGCACACAATATTAACTCAGAAAATTCCCACGCTCCTTGCCATCTTAATATTCCTTTCTAGTCCCTTCTTCCCCACTCTTAATAGACTTTATCTTGATATATCCTACTTCCCTTCCTGCTTTACCTACTTTCTAGATTCATCTCTCTTTTAATTCCTTAATATTCTAATGTCCTTTCTTTATATTCTTATACTAACCTTTATCTATCCCAGAATTTTTGACTGAAATTTACTATCTCCTGCCAAAAAAGGTATATGGCTTTTATGACTTATTACTTATTCTGTTATATATTTTTCATGCATCATTATGTAACATGCACATTAGGAACTCTCTTCTACCTTGTATGTAATGTATGGTCAACTTTATTGCTTGCCTTTATATTTTGCTTATTTTTCTTTTATTGTATTTCACATATTGTACTACTTTGTTATTGTCGTAATATTTGTAACCATTCAATTTTTTTAATTCCGTTTAATGTGTACCATAAAGCTTTTCTCCCCAGACCTTCACTGAAAATGGGCTCACACCCATTTGGACTTGCCCAATAAACAAATATCAAATAAATAAATAAATAAATAGAATACTATAATAACATGACATGTTACAATACCATATGTACATAAGCAATCACTATATAATTCTTCCTGGCACTGATGAGATCAAATAAATAAAAACAGACCATGTATCAGTCCATAATTTCATGTCCATGCGTGGATTTGGGCCAACTCTTTTAAGTTTGGAGTTCATAATATTCAATTGTATGTGAAAGTCTTTTAAAAATCTTTCCAGAACTGGAAAAAAAAAAAAAAAACAGTATGAGTACAATGGTTACTACACATCTAATCCAGTAATAAAAATATTTTGGTAAGGTGTGGGTTCTGAGAAATACCTAATAACCAGAACATAAGGAGACTCTAAAAATAGAAGGACTATTCCTGTTGACACATGTGTGCCTTGTATTATCTTAACCGAAATATAACAAATTGATTTACAAGACCAAATTAAATTAAAGTTATGTGCATTAGGTTCATCTCACTGCCAGCATCTTTTGTTATTAAAAGAGCAAGTATTATAAAAACTCCACAAGTGGTGAGAAGGTTGTTATCCCTAGTTATATGTAAACATTGAAATCATTCCTTCCATGTCAATCCTCCTGCAGATGATTCTCCCATTTACCCTTTACATAATATGTAGCAGATTCAGGTGAGTCTAAATGCAATTGCTATACAGTTCTGTGTGTAACATCTAAGGAATTCCTTCTGGTTGAAAGAAAGTATAACCTGTCTATCATCTGCAACTGGTTCCTGTTAAAAACCTGCCTAATCTGAAAATATAACCACTATGCACTGTTGACTTGGAGAATCTGCTTCTTTAGGTACACCAGGGATATAAATTTCCATATGTCATCATCTGTTAGTAGTTTAACATATAAAATAACTACCCTGATCCAATTTGACCATGAAAGAGTTTTTTGCTATCTCTAAGTAGTCTCTTATTCAAGTGAAATGAATCACTAAAGAGCACCTGCTTCCTTGTGGAGGTATGCCTCATGATGTACTTACATCACTTGTCTAGCCCTTCAGGATCCCAAAGCTTGATTGAAAATGTCTTACCTAAAGCTGGAAGCACCAATTGTAATATTATTTCATGTATTAGTCAGATTGGGGAGATCTACTTCCCTAGCCCAATGAAAGAACCAACCTATAGTGCCTTTGACATATGCAGAAATATTACGGATCCCAAACCCACCTTTACCATTTGCTGTACATTGAATCTTCCTGCCAACTCTAGGACATTTACCTCCCCATAATAAGTCCTCAAACATTTTTTTTTGCGTTTCACTGTAAACTTAGTAAATTTGACCTGAGGCACATTTTGTGCATAAAATAATTATTTTAGGTAGGATAAACATTTTGATTGCCTGGATCCTTTGTAAAAACAAAAGTTCCTCCTTCTTTAACATGAGCAGTCTGGTATGCAATTTTTGCATTAAAGGTTTAGTTTTACTTTCTGTCAGATTCCTCATATTAAGAGCCATTGTTATTCACGTTTTCATTATTGCAGACAGAAATCTATCATAATAACCATTTTTTATATCTGTACTGTTTAAGGAAAAGATAACTGTTTTCTGCTGTTGAAATGAAGACCCATGACATTTGCTATCTTTGTAAAGGTTTCTAGTATTTTTTGTGTATTCCCCTTCAGATCTGTGATTCATAGCATAAAATCATCTACATACCAAGGTAGCATTTATACATGTTAATCCACTATCTTTATTCCAAAGTTTTAGTGTTTCTGAAGTAATATACAATCTAGTAAGAAGAAAACTAAAACACACAGAAGGGGGAAATGATGCCACATTTAATTTCAGTAGCATCTGATTTCAACAAACTTGTACAGACAGGGTGCTATATAGCAATTGGTCTTTTGTAGAAAACTCAGAGGAAACCCTATCCTTTCCATGCAAGTCCAAATGAAATCCCAGTGAACAGAGTGAAATGCTTTGTTGAAGTCTAGTAAAACTATACCAACTGCTGTGATTTGCCCTATGTACTATTTTTGGATATTGGGCCAGAATCTAAACAAGTCAAGTTCTCCCTGTCTGCCTTTAATTGACCCTAATTATTTGGGGTTACTAGCTGTGTAATGATTTTCTCCATAACGTTTGCTAGGATTTTTGTCTGCATTTTGATATCTGACTATAATAAGGAAGTAGGTCTGTAATTGTTTAGATCTATTCCATCTTTTTCCTCTTTAAGGATTACATTTTTTTTTAAATTTTCTAAATAGAGTAATACAGGCTGTTAAATCTCAAAAAACTGATTTGCATACTTACATAAAGTGCAATGAATGAACAGAATAGAGAAAGAGATTAAAACAGTATACTGTCACAGAACCATACATTTTGAAAGAATCTTGTATAATTCACATAAATTACATTATCAGCATAGGCATACAATACAGGTGATGTAGTATTAAATATGCATTAACATCCCACTTTATATATATATATATCCAAAGATATTGCTTCTAACTGTGGTACTAAGTAAATAGATAAAGGAAGAAGAAAAAACAAAGAACCGACAGGGGAAAAATATAATCACAGATCTAAATAACCACACAAAATAGCGTAAAGGAGCACAGACCTTGTTCAGTGAATATATTCACATGTACAATTGTGGCAATTAAATCCACTTTTTGTAAAATTGACAAAAATATTTTAATATCCAAAACATTTAAAACATTTTATTTAAGCACTTTAATCTCTCTCGACTCCATCAGAACTTAAAATTTTGGACAAACCTGTTCCTTATATAAAAGTGATGCAACAGGAAGGGTGTTTTTGTTCATCCTTAAGAATATACTACCCGAAAAAATACATCTAACAACAATCCATCAAAATAATAAATCATTAAAAATTACTATTATGTACTTATATAATTCATAAGTGTACAATTAAAATGATCATTTATATGATTCAAAAATCCCTATATGAAATATTGATTGTGGAGTAAAAACTTATGAATATATTTTTTAATTCTTAGTTTTGACTATCTCATTTTAAGTACTAGTTTAACTGATAAATATTCATTTATACTTGGGGGTGTAATCTCCAGCATACAGCTTCTGCTCCCAACGACACTTCTGCATCTCATGTGAGAAATACCAACAATTTAACTTTTACTAATTTGACTTCTTAGATGGACAAGACTTTTTCTGTTTCTACTTTTCACTCCTGTGATCAACTCAACCAGAAGTAGAACCATACTTCTGGTGAAAAAAAGCAACATCAGTCTTTGAAAAAGAACATTTTTTCTTCTGAGTGGAAGTTAAATATTTACATACTTGAGAAATATGTAAATAGAGAATGCTTATATGGCACAGTAAGCTAAAACAAAATATAGTTCCAAAAACTGCACAAAAAATCAACAAGCACAGCTGCAAGCAGTAAAATACCCTGAAGTGTATAGTGTTGAAAAATACTGAAATAAAATATTCAGTTAAAATTCTAATTTATTAATAGCAAATAATTAAAAATAAGTGCTTCCATTTGATATATAAGACTTCAGAAGAAGACTTCAGAAACCATTTTTGGCAAGACTCAGAATCTAGTCTCGATAAATTATTTTCTTACATCAATAATAGCACTAATTTTCTAACATTTACCATGGTTAAATCATCTGATGTAATTAATTTCTTCTACTATCTACATACTCAGATTATCTGCTTCATTTTGAAAGCTGCACCCCCTCCACCAAAAAAAATCCCTAGTCAAAGGGCAATTGGTACAGCTAGCAAGAATGGTGTCTGAGGTGGAGCCATTTACTGACGAAGGGTTGATTTTGAATGGTATGCTGTTGAATAGAGGGTATCCTCCTGAATTCCTTGGAATGATTTTTCATGAGGTCAACTTCACAATGAGGTGATGACAGAAGTATATTCACTGATACTAACTTCAATAAGGGATGCATCCTTGCATTTAATTATGAGGCCAGAATGATACAGGTTGTATTGGTCAGTAACTGTAAAATCCTTGAAATAGGTGGCCTGAATATGGCTGTTAGGATTAGGATCTATTGTGACATTCTGGAAGGATAGAAATATAAAAGAAAACTATTTGGAGAAGCAAAAATGTACTGATCTAGGTAGATCTAGACACTTTAAGGTGTATAAATGTGGTATATGTAGGTGTTGCCCTTTCATATATGAAGGGGAACATATTATGATCATAGGCTATGGTAGCATTAGGTGCCCTTCAAGATGTAATTGTAAATCAGAGAAGGTAGTGTACATAGCTTATTGCACACAGTT
The DNA here is from genome assembly GCF_019279795.1 of Protopterus annectens. Lineage (NCBI taxonomy): Eukaryota > Metazoa > Chordata > Ceratodontiformes > Protopteridae > Protopterus > Protopterus annectens. The sequence continues at coordinate 111,421,252 of NC_056740.1, read as the reverse complement.
GCCTTCCTTTTACATCGGATAAATTGAAAAGGCACTTAAGGACAGAATCTATGAACATCTGAGAGATGTGGAGAAGAATGACACCAGAAACTCCTTGTGGAGGCACATCCAAATGTACAAAGGACTTTCCTTTTTTGTTTTTTCATGATTGATATCATGGAATTAGATCTGTGGAAGATCCAGTGCGAATGTAAAGAATCTGAGTGGAATATTAAGACTAATGCCCTGTCCCTTATGGCCTCAATGATTCAGACTCTTGCACTTGTTTTTTAAAACTTATGGCATTAACATCAACAAATCAACTTGTCCTTCGTAGAACATCCCCTCGGTCCTCCGCGTGGTGTGCAGTCCCCTGGAAGCCCTGTGCTAAGACATGGGCTGTTTCATCCATCTCCTATCTACCTACCTTAAAGAGTACCCTACAAACAGAAAGAACTCCTGCGTGAACACTACACCCTGGACTGCCTAAAAGTGCATCTCACCAGCCTCGCAGTCAAGGTGATAGCATATAATTTCTGTACTGAACTCTTCAAGACCTGGATGCCCTGTGCTAAGACACGGGCTGTCTCATCCATCTCCTATCTACCTACCTCAAAGAGTACCCTACAAACAGAAAGAACTCCTGAGTGAACACCAAACTCTGGACTGCTTAAAAGTGCCTCTCACCAGCCTTGCAGTCAAGGCGATAGCATATAATTTCTGTACTGAACTCTTCAAGACCTGGAAGCTCTGTGCTAAGACATGGGCTGTCTCATCCATCTCCTATCTACCTACCTCAAAGAGTACCCTACAAACAGAAAGAACTCCCGAGTGAACGGCAAACTCTGGACTGCCTAAAAGTGCCTCTCACCAGCCTTGTAGTCAGGGCAATAGCATATAATTTCTGTACTGAACTCTTCAAGACCTGGAAGCCCTGTGCTAAGACATGGGCTGTCTCATCCATCTCCTATCTACCTACCTCAAAGAGTACCCTACAAACAGAAAGAACTCCCGAGTGAACACCAAACTCAGGACTGCCTAAAAGTGCCTCTCACCAGCCTCGCAGTCAAGGCAATAGCATATAATTTCTGTACTGAACTCTTCAAGAGTGAGTGCCTTTTTAACCTAATTGTAAGGGCCAGCACACCTGCGGACCTACCCCAGGGCCATTCCTCCCCTTATAATATTGTCCTAACTAAGCAAACTATTGTGGTTCCCCACTTTACCACTAGATGGCAGCAGAACACAGGTTATGAGAACACTGTTTCTGACTTTCTAAAGCTCCCCCAACCCCACTGCATAATACCTAGTCCAAGAATCCCTAATTCTAGCATAAATACCAAGCAAGCTCCCCAAAGAAATAAATAAGAAGGTATTACCTTTCAGACATTAGGCTGAAAGGCATACTTATAGAAAGATGACCCATTATAATTAAACCCCCTCACCTAAGCTATGCATACAAACAATACCTTCTGCTTACTCCTCTGGAAACTAGACAGAAAAGACATCCTTTGCATTTTAGCTAGACAAAAGTTTACTTAGACAGTGTTACCTACCTACTTAAGGCCTTGGTAGTACACAGTCTCTCTGTATTACTGATCACTTCTCAGCAGACAACCCACTCTGTGGCTCCTTAGCTGGATATCCTATACTTACCCACAAGAAACAATAATAATAGGTGACTTCAACACCGACTGGAAAACTGTCAATGCTGAAAATCCCACTTCCCATATTAATCTTCATGGCTTTAATCAAACAATTACCTCTACAACCAGAATCAACAAACCAAATAAAAAAGAAACCACCTTAGATTGGATTCTTACTAATAATCATAAACAAGCTTATAAGACAGGAACTCTGCCTGATGATGTAAGTGATCACATGCTGACTTACATTATAAGGCAAAAAAATAATATTACTAACCCCCCCCCCCCCCCCCACACACACACTTATAAGGTATCACGGACCAACAAACACTTTAACCAAGTATTATTTCAAAATGAACTAAGTGCCTGTGACTGGAATACTTTAAAATCCCTTCCACTTGATGAGGCTGCCAAATACTTCAACTCCAAATTCTTAACTATCCTCGATAGGCATGCTCCTAAACATTCCATCAGAATGAAAACCAAACCAGCCCCCTGGCTTTCTAAGGAAACCAGACAAAAAATGTTGCTTATAAACAAATCATGGGCTAAATGGAGAGCTATCAAAACTCTCTCTGACCAACAAAACTTTAGGCAGCTTAGAAATATTACAAAAAAGGCCATACTTACTGACAAAAAGAACTATTATTTTAATTTACAGGAAATCCACCAAAACAACCCGCAGAAATTCTGGTCAGGAATCAATAGACTCTTATTCCCAGGCCACTCTCGTACACCAACCCTGCTAGGGTCTGATCATAATACCTCCCTCCAAATTGCTAATGCTTTTAATATTTTCTTCACTGAGACCATACAGACACTTGCCAGTCAACTAACCCCAGATAACTCAAAACCTCATACCACCAGTCCTGGCTCTCTTTCAACATTTAAATTGCAACCAATCTCTACAGTTCTCATCCTCAAATTCATCCAAAAAATTAAGCCTTGCACTCCTTCTGCTGACCAGCTACCTTCTGAATACCTGCAAAAAGCAGCCAAAGTTATTGCATACCCAATATCCATCCTTATTAAAAGAACCATTAAAGAGAGATCCATCCCAGAAATCTGGAAAATCTCCCATATCATACCCCTACATAAAGGTGGTAACTCCAAAGATTATTCTATCAGTCGGCCTATAGCCCTTTTATCTCCCCTAGCAAAAATTATGGAGAAATGTATTCACCATCAGTTTTTAGACCACTTAACGCAACATGACATTCTGGCTAACTGCCAACATGGCTTTAGGCCATTTCATAGCACCACTACCACCCTCTTATCCTTTACAGATTCCATCAATAGAAATTGCAACAATAATACCCTCTCATCTGCACTCTTTATCGATTTCTCAAAAGCTTTTGACATGGTTAATCATACCCTTCTTATTAACATTCTAGAGTCCCTTTCCCTTGATACTCTGGCTATCCAATGGTTCAAGTCCTACCTCAACAATAGGCAACAGGCAGTTCTCTGGGATCAGAACCTATCATCCCTCCTGCCAGTCACCCTTGGAGTCCCTCAGGGCTCTATTCTAGGACCTGTCCTTTTTTCACTATTCATTAATGACCTGCATGTAGTAATTCCTCAAGCCACCTGTATATAATATGCAGATGATTCAACAATCATATATTCAGCTAACTCCCCCTCAGAACTACATTCTTCAACTCAGAAGGTATTCAACATAATTGAGACTTGGTTCTTAAAGCATTGCCTCCTTCGAAATGCCAAAAAAACTAAGCTCCTACTCTTTGTACCTACCAGTATGTCCTCCCCAGTAGACTTCTCAATCACTTCCAACAACGGTACCCTCATATCCCCAGACTCCACTACTAAACTGCTAGGAATTACTATTGATAATAACCTTAACTTTGAAACCCATATAAACAACACTATAAAATCTGTAAACAAAAAACATGGCTCCTAATACAGAATTAAACCCTTCTTTACACCATCAGCCAGAACCAAAATTGCTCACTCTCACTTAATTTCAACTCTTCTTTATGCCTCACCCATTTACACCAACCTAAAAAAAAAATAACCTTATCAAACTAATTCCTACAACAGTATTGCCTGATTTGCTACTGGCAATCCCTTTAGAACCCACCACTGTCTGAATCTACTGCAACTAGGCTGGCTAGAACTACAAAATCTTCTGTTATTTATGCAACTCACCATTGCCTACAAGCTATTTTACCAACCTAACACCACTCCTATACTCTCTATCCTCATCATCCCCTACAAAAACCTAAACTAACTACGCTCCTCTAGCAAACTTCTAGCCACCATAACAAAGTCCAAAAACAAAGCAGGGGATTCCTTGTTCTCTAACACTGTAGGTAAATACTAGAACCTTCTACCTATAGAACTTACCTTACTTCCCTCTCTGCCTCTTTTTAAACAAAACCTCAAAAACCACCTGAAGATCCATTGGTTATGCCCCTGCAGCAATCCTGATTAATCCTATGATTCTTTATTTCTCACCTCTCTTTCTCACTTTTCTTCCTAAACTCTGCTGCATATTCCTGTAAGGACTGAGCTGTAAATAGTATTCCTAAAACTACCAATTGTACTGTTATTTTTACCTATGTATTATACTGTTTATCGATTTGTCTTATACTGTCTGACACTGTTTAGCATAATCTTTTTTATTACACTCATATCTTTTATCCTTTATACTTTGTATATATTGTTTGTATATTCTGTGTGCTAATATTGGAGCTTTTCTCCTTGAGCCTCTACTGAAAATGGAAATACATCCAGCTAGATTAGCCAGGTTAACAAATGTAAAATAAATAAAATAAACATATTAAAAATGGTCATCTTAAAACACTATCAGGTTTTGTTATTTGTTAATGCATGCTGGATTCAACTATCTGCTGTGTCTTTCGGCTTTTCCCGGTTAGGGGTCGCCACAGCAGAACTCTGGTCTGCTAATGATTGGCAGTAGATTTTTATGTGGCAAGTTGTCAGCTCTGATGCATAACCTTCAACGAAGGTACGCCCATTCATGCATGTCTCCACAAAGAAGACGCTCTAGCTGAGAATCGAACAGGACAATGTCTTACTGTGAGGCGACAGCTATACTGTGTTAAAAACTTTTTCATTTGTGTTTTTTCATCATCTTACAACAAATCTTAAAAATAGTCGAACAGATGTGTTGTAGCTTAAACTTCTACCGCAGGGTGCTTGAAGAGTGATGCTTTTAATGTGTACTGTCTCTTTAAATTTGTAGCAGCCTAAGAGATACAATGTTAGTTTTGTAGGCTTTTGCCTTTTTAAACTTTATTGCTTTTTTTGCTAAGGTACTCTATTGAAGTCCCATCAACTGAAGGGGCGAAAGCACTAAGTTTCCCTTGTTTCAATAAAATTTGTGTGGTTTTACTGAACATTCATGGATTCTACCCAATACAGTATTTTCCTGCTTTTACATCGTGTGCTTGGTTCTGCGGATTCCTCTGTGTCCTTGGTTCTTGGTTTTCATATTGTTTGGAAAATGATAAAATGTGTTAATATCCTAAGAGATGCAGTGTGCACTAAGCAGTTATATATGAAAGTGAGGGTAACAAAAGTTTTAGTATTTAAGGGTAAAGCTAATAAATTTTAATAGATCAAGATAGATTGTTGGGAGGTGGTTACTTTGTATTCTGAGACTATAGTGGGATGGCCAATAAATTTAAATAACTGAAGGGGAGTGATAATTTTGTGCTTACTGACAGTAGCAAATGAAAGAGGAAAGGAGAGGAAATATTCAAATTAACATAAGGGGCTGGCATCTAAAAAGACAATTGAAGTTAAAAACATGATAGCACCAGGTTTTGAGGGTTTAGTTCCTACTGACACCCTTGGTTCACAGATAATTAACCTTAAATTACCTGTTCTAATTTTTGTGTGACCCACAAGAAACACGACTGTGGTCTTTTTCCTAGTTTAAATATACAGTTAAAAGTAGAATACAGGCGAAAAGGAGTGTGAAGATACTGCACCAAAATATACAAAATAGAAGAAGAAAATGAAGCAGTACAAAATACAGAATACAAGAGAGCAAAATAAATCTTTCCCTTACAGCAATCTGTGACAGAGTCTGAGTGAGCTTTTCCTGTAAAGCATTTAAATGTTTTATTTTACCCCTTAAATAGAATGTTTAGTTCCTAGCTTCACCCTCATTTCACAGGTAATTAACCTTAATTGACCTGTTCTAATTTCTGCATAGCATTTTTTCTTGTGGAATATCTATTGATATCCATTGTAGGATATCTTCCAGTGTAGCTGTATTGTTACCAGGAGGGATGTAGAGGACAGTAATACATATTTGTTTATATTTGTTTATCTTTAGGAAAGTAATAAGAAGCTCTGCTGAACTGAATTTTGGTATTAGTTTCTTTTAGGGGAAATATGGTAGTTTGGAAGTATTAAAGTGATGCCACCACTTTTTCTCTTTATACAGTCATTACTTATGATATTATAGCTGGTTAGTATGTGCCAAGTTTCAGTTATACTGAAAATATCAGGCATGTCTGTGTGTGTATGTGTGTGTGTGTGTGTGTGTGTGTGTGTGTGTGTGTGTGTGTGTGTGTGTGTGTGTGTGTGTGTGTGTGTGTGTGTGAATATATATAGATTAATATATATATATATATATATATATATATATATATATATATATATATAGATACATATATAGATATAGATATATAAATATATATACATATGTATATCTAGATATGGTTTGTCATCAAAATTTAGAAGGCTCGTGTTGAAAAATTATTTGGCTAAAAGTAAGTTTTCAAAGTTTCACAATGCTGAACTGGAGTAATATGAAATCATGATAATGAAAGTAAAGCTTGATTCATTATTAAGACTTCAACATTGTGAATGGAGATTGTGGTACAGGAAGGAAAGGGGAATTTTCCACACTGTAGTGCGATCTCAGAGTTGGTATATATAATTTGCAGGAGGTGCAGAGGGCATAGCCCCTCATGTGGGAAGTGCAGGAGGGCTTTCCCCTCCCCTGCCAAAATGTAAACAGACATATGGAGTTTTGAAAATGGAAGTCTGATATGTTGAATGTTGATTGTTGTGTTTTTGACATTTGACATTTAGAGTAAGTTTTTTTTTTTTTTTTCGACATTGTAGATCAGTCTTTTGCTTACAAAATGTTTTGCCTTCGATATTTTGATGGTAAAGCTCTCTCTCTGTATATATATATATATATAAATATTGATGATTAGTATTTCACTTTAGGTGAAACAGTCCACATTGTTTATTTATTACCTTTGTGCTTAATTGCTTTGTACATTGTAACTGCTGCTCTGTGACTTTAGCTGTTACAGTAGAATATGCAGTTTCCTACCTTCTGGATATACAAGGTTCAAGGTTCATATCTTACTCATGTCTGGATAAAATTACTTCATGCTGAGGTTAATGAACATGTGGAAAAAATTACCAAAGAGAACCCTTTTACAGACTAGAAAGCAGATTGTTCAACAAATAACTATAGCACAGTCTTTACAAATGGAGGGTGAATATGCTGTGGACAGACACCAGGAAAGTTGTAAGATACAAGAGGCTGATAACATAAATGTTTTTGTGCTTAATGTTTAATAGCATTTGCAGCTGATTTACCCTGATTGACTTCATGAGTATGGTGAACATACTTGCATGTTCTAGCATTTGTAATGTTTTCAGCTTCTATTTTTTGCAGTGTGTATTATCAGAAATATTAATTTCATCATTATACCACAATGTAAGACATAAACAATTTGGATACTGCATGCAATGGAGTTAACAGATGTTTGTTTGGTAAACAAAGCTGAACTAATGATAAATTGTTTGTGCATTCGTATTTTAAATAGAATTAGATATTTAATAGTAATATTGGAGGAACAGGATATATGCATAATTTGTATATTCATGTAACTGTATTATTGCAAAGTGTTTACATATTTTAACAATGGGTTAATTACATACATATGGGTCCACTTCGTAATGTCAAGATTTCACAATCTGGAAGCTCTGAATATCGACGCTCAGAACTTCGAAATTGCAGAATCTGTAAAACTGTCAATGGAGACTGCCGTACAGTGCAGAATGGGAACTTTACAGTTCTCTTCACTGTAGTGCGATCTCGGAGTTGGTCTATTTAAGTTGCAGGGATGTGGGGGGTGCAGGGGGAGGCTTGCCCCCTGAAAAACTTGATTATTGATGTTTTTTCTTTTTTCGTTTTTTTTTTTCGTTTCGAGATTCCACATTCTCGAAATTCTGAGTGTCAGTATTCAGAGCTTCCCGATCGTGAAATAGTGACATTACAAGTGGACCCATATATATATGTATATATATATATATATATATAAATATATATATATATATATATATATATATATATATATATATACATATATATATATATATATATATACACACACACACACACACACAGACACACACACACACATTTTCCTTTTTCCATAAAAATAATATTTTAGATTTTAAACTTTTGATGCCTTTTCCTAGGAAACAGTGCAGCAGAAGTCTGATCGAATTGAGGAGTTGGAGAAGGCCCTGCGTGAGAGTGTGCAGATCACAGCGGAGAGAGAGATGGTTTTGGCCCAGGAAGAGGCTGCTCGATCTTCTGCAGAGAAACAGGTCTGCATGAGAGAACTTGAACTTTCAAATTTCATCTTTCAGGGTTGTTGTCAGGGGCATTCATTGGTCATTTATGAAGATGCCTTCATAATGCAAGTGCTGTCTAGATGTAAGCACCAATATTCAAAGCCACAACAGTTTGCAAGTGGAACAAGGCCAACAGCTTGAACTCCTTTTCCACATATCATGTTTTACTGATGCATAACCACATTTTGCCTTTTATAATACAGATGCTGTCAGATTGTTGCTTTATTCCAATCTCTAAAGCTATTAACAATGTTTATTGGGGACATAAAATTAAATAATACTGCATATCATTTCTGAAATATTTTAGTGGAATTCAAGTCTATTATGTTAAACATTGCTTAGGCTTTTTCATGTTCTCATTCAACTATGTATGCTAAATGTTAAAATATGACCTGGAAGAATTTGTATCTGTATTTGACTGAATTACATTAGTCTGGCTTAGTTTGCCATGTCTTTTTGTATTTTTTTAGTGTTAGTATAATTGTGTTTATCATTTCTTGAGTTAAAAACCCATGGGACGTTGGTGCTTAACTCACAGGTGCTTCCATGGGAACCCTAGCTGTCACCATGTTGTCATCTATCATAATGCCATTGAGTGGTCCCTGACAGATGCCTCATACTGAAAGTTCTTTCATGTCCTGTGCTTTCTCAGTCTCTCGATCTTTCAGCCAGGCTTCACTCACTTACAAAGGTGGAGCAGGCCAGATAAAGAGTGAATTATATTTTTGAGACAGATGCTGCTGTGTCTTGGCTATGTATCACTGACTTTAACTATTCATATTCATTTCTCGTTTTGGTCAATAGATCCAAAAATTCCAGTAACTTAAAAGATAAGTAGATCTGAATGTATGCTAAAAATAAGTGTTTCAGTAAAACAAAAAAAGAGAATCCTTATCAAACAGTATGTTTAATACATTTCCTTAATACAAAGAGCTATATTTGTGAATACGATTACTGTTTAGGAGAAAACTGGAAATGATGATCCACAGAAGTGGATCCATTTCAATAACAGTTTTATGTATTTGACAGTGGGGTAATGAATAACACTATACATCAGAAGAGACATTACAAATATATAACATTGTAACTTTGTAAGTCTCTTTTAATAAGTGATACACTGTGACAGACCAGTGGCATGTATGGTTGCAGTGAATCAGCAGCCTAACCTACCTCTGCTAAAGAACCACACTTATTTCTCTATCATCTCTGTCCTTGGACTGCCATTACTACTTCACAAGCTTTTACATCCTTCTTCTGACTTTCATGTTCTCTTCTCCTGACATACCGTGTGTCATCTCTCTCTCTGCTTCTGTGTGCGTGTCTCACTTTGTGTTGCACTGTGACTGTTGCTACTAATGCTTTTGTGAACTCTCATTTTCAGGCACCTGCTTCCAGTAAAGTGGAAACTCATAGCTGCAGCATTTTACTCCTCTCTTGAGACTGGCGGCAGTTTGCTGCATCATAACTTAAATGTTGAGTGTACTGTTTTAGCATTAAGTTGGTTACCTTAACTGTTTTTCACTGGATTCTTGACAAAAGCATTGTGTCGCAAATTTTAGTACCAGACTTAAACCATGCTAAACATAAGGGATACTATGTATATCCCCTCTGCTTACTTGATAGTTATGTGACTTGTAAGTTAATGTTCATTTGTAAGATGTCATTCAGTGTGTGCATTCATGTGTTTCAAGTGTGTAACAACTACTTAGCACAACCTTGGCATATGTTTTGTGCAAGACCTTCAGTCTGTACTCCTTTTTCCAGTTATACTTGACCTTTTATTACTTGTGTGCCACATAAGCTCTAGCATACTAAAAATGTTCTGCAGAACACCACCAGCATATTTGCCTGTGTTTGCAGGGCGCTGAGATCATTTATCGTACTTGTCAAGCATGTTCCATTTTTTTGTACTCTGTATTATCTGGGCCCCAGTAAGCTGACAGCTAATTCATAACTGTCATAATCTCCTGACCACCTTACAGAAACCCCACTAATAACAGTTCTGCTCTTGAAGATAAGCAAATTGAGAAATTATGACTGCTTGCAAGCACAGTACTTTGTAAATATAAAATTAAATACTGATGTACTATAAGTATCAGCAAAGACGCAAATACTTGCAAGTGACAGTAATAGCTAGTTACAATACCTCATTACCTCTTGATGTAAAATCTCATAATGTATTTACTGCTATTTATTTTTAAAAATCACTGGCAAATAGGTGTTGATACAAATTGTGTTGTAAGTGAAAAGACAGTGTATATTATGGTATAACTATGACTTGCCAATCTTTATTTTAATTGAGTCTTTTTCTGTGCACTGTGCTTGAAAAATGCAATTTCCCTACTTTGAGTTATTTTGCAGTACTTCTGTAATTTGGTTTAGGTAAGGATTTTACTAAATCCTAAGTCATTTGCTAAATTGTTTAATTACAGCTGCATTAAAATGCCTTATTAGCAAGTGATTGTCTAGAATGTGAAGAAGAGGACTGCAGCCCAAAAATGCTTAAAATGTTAAATAGTATTTAGTCACAATAGGTCAGGAAAGGGTAAAACTGGTGGTCATCCCTGACTGATGAGGACAATTGTCGTGTGAATGATAGTTTTGTATTATTATTCATTGATTTTTTTTAACTCTTTTAAACATTATAAGTCAGCATTCCAATTTAAGTCAATATGTTTGCTGTTAGTGGATTATTTTATTTATTCATTGGCATTTGTTTACCGGGAAAGTTTACTGGGCCAGGGTAGTCCATTTTCAGTGGAGGCCCAGGGAGAAAAGCTCCAATGTAAAAAATAGTTAAATAAAGAATTCCATAAAGTTGCAAAAAAAATATATATATATATCTATATATATATATATATATATATATATATATATATATATACACATATATATTATATATATATATATATATATATATATATATATATATACAAATTAACAGAGATCCAAACCATGAATTTAGTACTATGAAAGTTAGCATGATAGTATTTACCAGAAGAGCAATTACAATTTGAGGCCTGCAGCAGGATAATACATGATATTAAACAACCATTTTAGTACTGAGCATGCATATTTTCAGTGCAACAGCAGAGACCTTAAACTAATGTTCCCAGAAAACATGACGCTTTAGCGATAAGAATACTTTATCAAAAGCTGCTGCTTGTTCATTTAAAGCATTTCCTTTATCTATGACATTCCTGACAAAGGAACATAACAAATGAAGAGAATTATACTTCATCCTTTAGTGAAGATATCATGGCTATAGCTAGTATCAGTTATTTAGGCAGACAGAGAGGGAGAGAGAGAGAGAGAGAGAGAGAGAGGAAAAAAGCAAATAACAGAAAGAGGCTTGGAGTTTGCTCCATCATCAGGATCATTTAAGACCCACTAGTGTGAAATACCTACGAACATGTGGTAACAATTGTACAAAGAGGTTGTTCTAAAGAGGGAAACTAACAACTGTAACCACCAGCAAATTTAATTAATTTGATATGACAGCATAACACAATCAAAACCTAAAATACTTTATTTTAATATTTAATATTCACCATTACTTTACCCGTCCATCATGTCACGTCGATCCCCTTCTTTTGAAATGCTACTTCAGAGGCATTAGAATTAATCGTACAAATAGCATGTTATATATCTTATAGTTCCACAATAATAGAATAATATGTTGAGTCAGCATTTCGCATCATTAGATAGTTAAAAATGTAAATTGCTTCAGTAGTCTGTTTCGTGGTACAGGTTATTTAGTCATGCTATATTCCAGTGTACATAAGTCATGTTATATTCAGTGCACACACAGCAAGATAGTAAAGCGAATACCTTAATTTAGTTAAAAACTACATGTAGCATTTCTGAAAAAATACAAGAAACAAATCAAGTGAAATGAGCAATGTACAAGAAATGGTTTACCAACATTAGTTAAAAATTTAAATGGCTTCAGTAGTCTGTTTCATGGCACAGTTTACTAAGTCATGTTATATTAAGGTGCATGGACACCAAGAAAGTAAAATGAAAATTTAATTTACTAAAAGATTACAGATAGCATTTCTGAAAAAAAAACTGAGTGAAATGAAAAATGTGCTAGAACTGGTGGAAAAGTCTATGTAATGTGTGATATTGCTGTGTTTCTCAGTGGTCTCCTTGGATATAAGCTTAATAGGAACCTATGAAACTCGGCAATGCAATGTAGTTGTGACTTAGTGACTGCATGACTCTAAAAAAGCACTCATAACATGTTAATAATTGTTAAACCGTAGGTATGTATTAACATTGAGATTTCCAAGCATTCAAATCTTTGTCCAACTTATACACAGTCTGGCCTTAGGTGAAATGAAGCCCTAGGGGAAAGACATAGTGCTGCACTCTGATTTTTTGAATCTTCTTGTTCCCCACTCCATATTGTTTACCCCCCCAAACTTTCATTAGTCATCATTTATATTTTTCCACCATGAAGTGGTTTATGCCCTCAACCTTTGTTTTCCAATATCTTGGGTAACTAGCAAATGTCATCTTAGGTGAAGGACATCGCTCTGTCTCACACACACACACGCACACACACACACACACACACACACACACACACACACACACATGCACGCACACACGCACACACACACACACACACACACACACACACACACACACACACACACACACACACATACAACAGCTTTACTTCTTGCACTCACTAAACTCATATAACTAAAACCTTGAAGCAAGTTAATAAAACCTTGCCTCCTGTTCAATAAAGTGCTTGACTGTGAAAGTTATCACTGAAAATGTAGTTAAAATGCAGCTGAATTACTTCCCTCCCACCTCCACTCAAGTGTTTATTTTATTATTCCACAAGAGTATCCCCGCCATACAGTTTTGAAGATTGGACGGAGACTGGTGACCTATCTGGGAATATGATGCTAACCAGCACCAGCAGAGATATTCAAAATATAATACAGCTGGATTAAACAGCAAACAGGCTTTTGCAATCAGTTAATTTATTTCAATGTGTTACCTAGGGTAGAGCAGCGATCAATACTATCCAACATCAGCCTCAGCCCAGGATTTATACATTTATAAAGGTTTCAAGTAGTGCAAGTGTAATAACAGCTGAATTATAGTGCAATGCAGATATAATGAATGACAGGTATGTTAAAATCTATGGTAAAACACTAAGGTGTATAACATATACATAAAGATGTAGATGAACATGCAGTTATGGTACAGTTCAAAAGCAGAAGAGAAGGAGTTGAGGAGAGAGATTGACATGCTAAGTCAAGAGATGTGATTAGTTTATATGTCCAGATGGGAAATGTGGCTTGAATTTTAATGTGAGTGTTTAGCAAAGCACAAAATTTGAGTAAGAAGTGGTTATCTTTAAGGCTGAAGGGTGAAGGGGGGATTGCCAGAGTATACTGTAGGTCTAGAACAGAGAAAGAGTGGTTGAAAGAATGAAGTTTGGATTAGGGTATTTACAGCAGGGAACCTGAATGATTATGGTTTTGTAAGTTATAGGAGAAGTTTTGCCTTATGAGTTTAGAAATTAAGGAGGGAGCCTCTTTTTATTTAGTAATTTGAAAAGCTGAGAGCCAAGAAGTAAATCTGATCTTTGTTTAACAAGAAGCCATTTAGTTTTATCTAAAGATAAGTAGTGGTGCTTATCTAATAGAGAGCAGGTGATGAAACAGCAACTTTTAAAAATGGTTTGTCTGAGCAACAACAAATGGGACAGCATATTTATATTGTAGGAGTAGAATTCCTTTGCCTAGGGCATCCGCGATGGTGCAGTGGTTAGCATTGCCACCTCATAGCAAGAGGTTCTCTGGTTCAATCCTCGGCTGGAGTGCCTTCTGTGCAGAGTCTGCATGTCATCCCTGTGGTCGTGTGGGTTTCCTCTGGGTGCTCCACTTTCATCCCAAAGACATGCTGTAAGTGAATTGGACACTCTAAATTGGCCCTAGGTGTGAGTGTGTGTGTGCGTGTGCCTTCTGTGGAAGGTTGGGAGCTGGGCTGGCAACTTGACACTGTAAAACTCCACTGATAATCATGAGCAGACAGGTGATCCGCTGTGGTGACCCCTAACCAGGAAAAGCCAAAAGAAGAAGAAGAATTCCTTTGCTTGTGCTTGTCATTGTTGAGTGGGATAGAAATGGAGAGATGTTTTGGTCCAGAAAATGATGGGAGTTGATCTTGTTATGAGAGCTGATTAGGTGTACATTGAAACTTGGGGGGTCTAAACTTGAGGGGCTGTCTAACCATGATACATGAAAGGCAGATGTTCTCAACTGGGCTGTTTTAAGATCAAGGATTGTCTGGGGGGTTTGTAGTCTACTGAGTTTTTCTTTGGCCATTAAAATCATATTTTTTCTTGATAAATTCAGAATTTAGTTTTTGAGATTGATCTATTCAATGAGGAAGGGAAACTCAGCTTGAAGGTCAAGCTGTGGTAAACTGAGTGAGTGGTTAGAGGAATAAAGGACCATGTTGTGAATGTAAAGAAGGACCAGGAGGTATGATAGGTCAAGGTGAAGTTTATTCATTTGAAAATAAGTACGGGACTAGAATATATCCTCATGGGACACCTTTATAAAGAGGGAGGTGTAAAAGGTGTCAAAGTTTACTGAAAAGTAGTAATTGTTGAAATGACTGTAGAGCGAAAGGATGGTGTCAGGACTAATATCTATTCCAGTGAGGTGGTATTGAAGGTTAGAGAGTGGTTAACTAGGTCAAATCCTCTGATGAAGTTTAGTGATGATAGCAGTTGACAGCATCCCTGTGAGAATGTCATCTCTGAGAGACTAGAAAGTGATACAAATGCTTTGTCTGGAACAGAAACCTTGCTTTCTCTGAGGTGGTAGGTGGTACTGGGAAATATATTGTGACAGTTTAAGGTAGGTATTGCTTTCAAAAATTTTGTATAGGGTGAGGAGAATGAATATTGGTCTTTAGTGGGATGGGTGAGTAAGACATTTTTGTATGGATAGTGGTTTTACTATGGCAGACTAAGCTTAATTAAGATTAATGCATTGGTGAAACATAAAGCTGAAAATACTAATGAACATAAGTTTAAGTTTAGGGTCATTAAGATAATTAATAAGAATGGGGGGGGGTGATATTAATAATTTGCTAGAGAATGCTGAATTCTCCTGGATAACAAGGTTGCAAGCTGATGTCCACCCTGGTATAAACAATAGAGTAAACTTAAAACCAGTTTTAGTTAAAAGACAATGTAACCTGCATTGAATTTTTAGCAAGTATAATGAGCTTTTCATATGTATAGATTTTATTGGTTGGCTTTGTCACATGTTTTTCCTGTTTTTACTACTTAATTGAGATATGATTAATTTATTAGGAATAGCACTGAAGAAGGGGAAACCTGAAAGCTTTGCTGCATTTATTGTTTGATATTAAAGTACTGAACGTATCTGTGTTCTTTTATACTTATTTGTTGACTGTGGATTTATCGAACACATATCACTGCAGTGGTTTTTCTTGCTTTTTCACCTATTATTCTAAGGAGGCAGGCACACACATGGTCTGCTGTTTGGCAGAGTCAAGTCTTCTGTCAATACCAGGTGTGGGCTGCCTCCACTAAACTCAACTAAATAACAAAAAAATCAAAGCACAGTGTATAGCAAGGATACACATTTAGTGCATTGTGTGGGGTAAATTAGCATGGCTAGAAGCAATGTTCAGCATACAGGTAATTCTAAGATGTAGATAAATCAATTACACAGTGGTAAAATAGCACAGTATGCAGCAGAATTTAATGAGTACATAATGAAATGGAGATTAAGAAATTCCATGCAAATATGTAGCAAATGATGACAGCCAAAATGGAGGACTAGCTCAGAAATGTATAAAATAGGTTTGCAGGACCATGGTGCATACTTATTTTTTATACCGAGAGTTGTGTTGTATGTGAGGAGAGTGATATTTGGATTAACAGCAGAGATAGCATAGCAGCAGGTATTAACAGTCACCATCAGACCCAGTGCCTGTAAGGCCATCCATTGCTTTGAGACCATCCATCCCATTAAAGAAGATACAAATCATGCCTGACATAGAACCAGCTCAGGACCATCACATTTTGAACTATTTCTGTCTGAACAGGGAGACTGTAAATGACATTGCTGAACTGGTCTTCCACAAGACAGAGGGGGATGCATGGTATTCCTGTTCCTGTGGATAGTATGAAATGCACAGCTTTAACCATTTTAGCCAGCTTGGCTTTTCAGTGACCTACTGATAACACATTAGGATTATTACAGGCATTAGCCTCATGAGTCCTGAAACATTCCCTTTACATTATGTTGTAGCCAGGACTGTAGAGGAGAGGACCAGTAACGTAGGCATTTTATGGCAATACCGTTTACTCTGAAGTAAGTTGTAGAAGCCATTGATTTCACACATATTTCATTTACAGCTCCAGCTGGTCCAGACAGACTGTGATGCATCAGAATGAAAGCCTTCTACTCCTTTAGTTATCAAGTGGTTTATAATGCCGAGGGCAGTATTTATAATGTGTTAATATGCAATTGCCACCTAGACAGTTCATGACTGTCTCATATGGCACATGCCTGACCTATATGAAAGGTTTCTGTGAGGAGACATGTGTCATTGAACTGGCAGGTGCATACACATGATGGATACACACAAGTGGCATACAAGGAAGGAGACTGTAATATTTTGTCTTTGTTTGTTGCAGGTGATTCCTAATATGTCCTGGAGTCCTAGTTGATAACCCCATCTGCAACCCCCAGATCATGCAGGGACTGTGTATACTGTAGTACATGTTGAAACGTATAGTACAATGGAGCAGCTGTATGGCTTCTTTCAGAGACACTTCCATTAACTAAACACATCAGAAGAGGCACTGCAAACTCTCCAGAAATCTGTAGCAAGATATTTGTTATGTGTGTTATGGTATACAACATGGCATTATGCAATCAGTTGGAGCAGCAGGTGAACATCTTGTCAGGACATTCCATGGCTGTTGGGCCACAAGGGGAAATGTAGGGTGGAGAGTTAGGTGAGGGATATGCAGCAGTAGTATCACAGTGTGAACAGAGGAGGGTGCAGTGCATTCCAGCACTAGTAAACAGGTATAGGGTGGAGAGTCAGGTGAGAGATATGCAGCAGTAGTATCACAGTGTGGACAGAGGAGGGTGCAGTGCATTGCAGAACTAGTAAACAGGTATAAGGTGGAGAATCAGGTGGGGGATATGCAACAGTAGTATCACAGTGTGGACAGAGGAGGGTGCAATGCATTCCAGCACTAGTAAACAGGTATAGGGTAGAGAATCAGGTGAGGGATATGCAGCAGTAGTATCATAGTGTGGAGAGAGGATGGTGCAGTGCATTCCAGCACTAGTAAACAGGTATGGGGGGAGAGTCAGGTGAGGGATATACAGCAGTAGTATCACAGTGTGGACAGAGGAGAGTGCAGTGCATTCCAGCACTAGTAACCAGATATAGGGTGTAGAGTCAGGTGAGAGATATGCAGCAGTAGTATCACAGTGTGGACAGAGGAGGGTGCAGTGCATTGCAGAACTAGTAAACAGGTATAAGGTGGAGAATCAGGTGGGGGATATGCAACAGTAGTATCACAGTGTGGACAGAGGAGGGTGCAGTGCATTCCAACACTAGTAAACAGATATAGGGTGTAGAGTCAAGTGAGGGATATGCAGCAGTAGTATCACAGTGTGGACAGAGGAGGGTGCAGTGCATTCCAGCACTAGTAAACAGGTATAGGGTGGAGAGTCAGGTGAGAGATATGCAGCAGTAGTATCACAGTGTGGACAGAGGAGAGTGCAGTGCATTGCAGCACTAGTAAACAGGTGATGCCTGGTCCACTGCTGTGGTTCATGACATAGACAGAACAGAACAAAATGATGCATGAGTTATCACACCTGGCTGCACAGGTCAATGCAGTAGTTGGGCCATGCCCACACATGGTAGGAGTGGGCAGGGCATGGACCATCACTTGCTAGATGACTGCAACATTAGGCGATGGAGTAGGAACATGGGAAGTAAACATAGTAGCCATGTTCTATGGGAGCCTGTGGCTAGTCAGAGATCACATACTGGAGTGGTGGGGTCAAGCTGTCTTGATGTTAACATTGATATTGTTGACAGTATTTGTTTATAGTTTCATTGACAGTTAATAGGAAGGAATGCAGGGCCATGATCATTCACCACAATGTGGCATATAGTTTATTTATATTGATGCTCATCATTACCTACAGAGCACTATTCACAAATGAGCAAGGTTGGCAGGCTGTGTGCCCAAATGCAACAGCGAAGGAGTAGAACTATGTGAGTATGCACAAGCAGCATGATGAGCTATACCAGGTACTGAGACAGGGGGCCTTCATTGCCTTTGACATGGATAATGCCTATGGGAGGGAGTGGCATGCCATATGCATGTAGGTGACAGTGATGCCATGTTACAAGCATTCTGTGTAGTCTTACTTGGGACACTCTGTGGCTGACCTCCCTTCGTCTGGACCCTCCTATGACCATGGAAGGCATTCCCTCTAAAAACAGACCAGATCTTGGTTGATATTTGTCATATGGAGGTATTTAGGAAGGCATTATTTGCTGCCAGCTTCCTCAGCAGCAACATTGTCTGCTCCATGTCACTGTCCTCTTGTTGTATGTCATCCTGAAATCCATGGAGCATGCTAACATCTCCACAGTACTACAGGTTGAAGCCAATTGTGCCTATATCTCTGACTTACTCATCTACTGGTTAATGCTAACTACTACAGCCATACAGGGATGGTCCTGAAATCATCATGGTGAATAATATCCACCCCAAGCATCTGCTCCATGTGTTGCATATTTGCACCTCAGAGATAGTGTGCATTTCTGATGCTGTATATACTGGGAGCACAGGTGGAGCCTGTAACTGACTTTCAAGTAGGACATGTCCAACCTTCCATTGAAAAGCTGTGTGCCCAGCCTGTGCCTCTATAAGGATTTATGCAATGGTGAATGTGGGTGTCCCTTCCCTCCAATAGTAGTGCAAATATGTCACTATGTCTTCATACCATGCCACTTGCTTTTAAATATCATCATCAGTCAAAAGTGTTCTGCTGACATCAGCTGTATATTGTCCTGTTGTGCTGGACCCTCCACAGTGGAACCCATGAAAGTAGGACAACTTATAAGAAGATTGCCTGCCCACACACATGTGCCCCTATAACTCCCTTTGGCATCCACAGTATTACACATTGTAATAAAGCTGTAGCACATTTTGACTTGCATAGCTTGCTGTGCAGGTGACTGCAAAGGCAGATATTCAGATGTGCCTTCATCAGTCCTTCTCTTCAAATGCAGTGGAGTCAGCTGTAATGTACTGTAATGGGTAACATTAACTTGGCGTATCCCCAAATTATGACTCAAATGTTGCTGGCGCCAGCATATATCTCACATCCAAGCCACCCTCAGAAATGAAGACCCCCCCTCCCATCTACAAGTTGAACCAAAATCTCTACAATCTTATTAGGACTGTAAGTACTGGTGACCTAATTCCCCCCTCCCATCACGATGGGACTGTCACAAAATCCAATTATTTCCCCCCATGGTATTATACATCATTGACATGTTGTATGTGATTCAGTTTTTTTTTCATTTTGTTGATGAATTATGCAAGATTTTTTTTTTACTTCTGATGTAATGATAGTTTAATGACATACATTAATGACATTACTTTCACCTGTCCTTTTGAGCTGACATCATATAGCACCTCCTTCGTAATTGTGCATAATTGTAGACTGTGACAACAGAAGTGTTCTGAAACTAAGACTGGGTTTGCTACCTAAATTTGAATATGTTTAATTGATTTAAAGAACACGTTAAAAAATGTAAAAACATGATTGACATGTGAATGGGCAGTGCATACTGTTTCCAGTACTGACTGACGTGTTTTATTTCCTGCTAGTACATTAGTACCTGATGTAGGAAGCTGGTGTATCTGATTCTCTCAATGCTGCAATGGACTGTGCAGATAAATTAATGCATGTATTAAAATGTTCTGGTTATCGTAAAGCTTGTTGCTGCTTAATCTCACCATTGACTGAAGCCCATGCACATAATCAACAGAAATCACATGATGACGTTCTCTCAAAGTAGTAATACACCCAAGAAAAAAGTTACATTTTTAGATTTCATTTTATAACAGATACATTTTTTTTAATTTGATTTCTATGCATCTCACAGCTGAAAGGCATGAATTCTGCAGTGTGTCCATTGTCTTCTGGTTTAAAGTCTGCAATGTTAATGCCCAAGTTAAAAGGTAGTTTGAAGGGTGTGTTACACTGAGTCAACTCCTAGCATATCTTCTCATGCAGGTTGTTTATTTCATTCCAAGTTACACTTTCTTTTTGATTTCCTGTTATGTCTGCACTGTAAATTTGCAAGTTGTGTGAAATGTGCCCATAGTTCTTTGAATATAGTACAAAACAAAACTTAACAAATAAACAGCTGGGTACTCATCAAATTATAACTTTAAAAATTAACAAAGAAATGCGGTACCACTGGTAATATAAATTAAAGCCTTATTAGAGCCAGCAACAATGGTGAGTGATATTATCTTCATAAAAGATTCCACAGATGTTTTTCTAGTGTATTATTTGAAAGCCCAGGCAATACAGCTGCCTGCCAACAGGCTGTTAGCCAGCACACCTTTGGTTTTGCAACTAGAAGGAATAAAATTTGAATATCATTCTAAACTAATTGGACTTTCAAGGGTAACATCTTAATTTCAGCACTCCCAGTATAAAAACAGAAACTCAAAAGAACAAGCCAGTGAATTTTACTTGTTTGGTACATTTCGATTACTGGCTAGTAAGTGCAATGCCTGGATGCCAACAAAGAAGAAATTTAGAGAACCTGAAAGAAAATCAACCACAAAAGATGAGGAGAAAACACTGGCAAGGAGGAAACATGCAGTTATTATCAAAAAGCAGTTCAAGCTTTAGCTTTGTTGCAAGACACGACTTCCAATAATCTAGAAATAAAAACAAGCCAAATGTGCTCAGAACTGATTAAAATAAACAAAACACTGATGGAGTATATCAATACAAATACCAAAAGGCTGGAAAAATGGAAAAGCTTTAAACAGATATTCTCATGAGCTGATAAAACTGCAAAAGTCAGAGGTTGAAATGAAGAAAAAGTTGGCTGAGTATGTGACGCCCCTGCACTGGCCCAATAATCAAGTAGCCTCAATCCTCACCACTGGCAACAGTGGGGAATGTACACACTGGGAGGATGACAAGTACACACACACACAGTAAAGTGCAATTTCCCTTTAGACCACACAAAGATCACAGTCAGTCTGGGGCTGGTTTCTCCCTCTTTCTCCAGAGCCCCAATAAGACTCCCCACCGGCACAGCTATCGAGTACTTCTGCTCACCTCTGCCCTTGCAGTCCCTCTGTCCAAGGGATCATCAGTACCCAAAGCAGCTGTGGCTCACCTTCAGTGTCACTGCTACAGGGTAGCTCCCTCCCTGAAGTAACCACCTCACCAGTTCTGGCTTCAAGTCTGCTGTCTGTCTGGGTCTCCCCCAGGCTACCAGACTCACATGGCTGTCTCCAAGCCTGACTGTATGTCACTGCATGTGCACAAGGCACTGCATTATCAGAATCATTCCCTATCAGGACATCTGCAGTGATATCCTCAAGCACACCTACTTGCTGGCTTCCTTTTCCACCCTCCCAGTCAAGGTGAATCCTAGCCAAAGGTATTTGGAATGGGGTCCCTCTTAAAGCTCTGACTGGAGTAGACTGGCCAAGCAAGTAGTGCTCCTCTTTAACCATTGTAGGCTTTACAATGGTTAGGTCAGAAGCTGTGTCTCTCTTAGCCATGGCCTCATTCACATCCACTAAGATAGGATATAACCTCTTGTGGTAGTTTGGTACCATTGTTGTCTTGAGACAACTTACTGCTGGCATTTTGTCATTCCCACTTATTGGCTCTCCCACCTTTTGTTCCCTACCTTGCTTCATGGACATCTATATGCTTCATGGAACACTGGTTGCATTTAAAACATTTAACCCTTGGTCCTGGATGTGTACCTGGACTAGTAGCTTCCCCTGCTACTGGCATACTCTGTTGTGGCAGTCTGGGCTGCCAACCATGGGTCCCCTTAGACCCATGAGCATCACTGGGTGTCCCTTTCCTGTACAGTGATGCCCTGCTTGTTAGGTAGAGGTCTCCCTTCTTCCCTAACTCATCTGCAGTATCACATTGCCTGTCAGCTAACCAGATTCTCATGTCCTCAGACAAAGTGATAAGGGCTTGTTCCCTCATTAAAAGGTCTGTCAGACCTTCAGAAGTGGTGACCTGTCATCCACTCACCCACCTATGAAAATAAGTGCTTATTAAACAACATATTCACACACACTTTCATCTGCCTTGTGTCTATGCTTATGAAACTTCTTCCTATAAGCTTGAGGTGTTAACTTAAAACATTTTAAAAGACAATTTTTTACAGTATTATAATTTAAGCAATCAGTATCAGACAATTAAGAAATAGCAGTTACAGCCTTACCATGGAGTAAGGGGGTCAGGAACAGTACCCAGTGCCCTTGGTCAACATTATACTGTTTACATACCCTTTCAAATATATGAATGAAACTATCAAAATTATCTCCCTCTG
The DNA here is from genome assembly GCF_019279795.1 of Protopterus annectens. Lineage (NCBI taxonomy): Eukaryota > Metazoa > Chordata > Ceratodontiformes > Protopteridae > Protopterus > Protopterus annectens. The sequence goes on along the minus strand of NC_056740.1, from coordinate 111,398,288 downwards.
TAAATTGTGGAAGAAATTTATTGACCTGTGTTGCATTTGGGGTTTGGTTACTCCCTTCCACATTACCTCCTTGACCCTGGCAAAGAGTCAGCATCTCCTTTTCATGTTGCCTCTGCCTCTCATTCTCTTCAGCTTCCACATGTCAGTCTGTCTGCTGCTTCTATTTCCATTTATTTCTACTGCCGCAGTCACTCTGCTGATTCTATTTCCAAATGTTTGGCCTCCAGTTCAAGTCTCTTTAACTCCACATGGATTTTTAAGTCATCTGTGGAAAGGTTGAACTGTCCATTTTCTGAGAGTTGTAGATCTCCAATGCCAGCCTAGTTGTCCTCCTGATTTTTGGTCTGTGATGCAGCTGTGCCCAAAGCTGCAATCATTTCTTCTTTAGTCAGGTTGGCATACACCTGTCCTTTAGCCTGGCACATCTCAGCCAAATGTCTCCTTGTCAGCTTGCCATACTCCTCTGTTTACATGCTTGCCTACTCTGCCTGACTAACTAAGCTAACAAAAAAAACAAAAAAACAAAACAGTTGTGATATGAAACTCTGAATGTTCACTGTGTGGCTGATTGAGAGTACAAACACCTTCCTTAGTGACCACTGTTTACAGGCTACACACCACTGAATCCTAATATGTGGATATTCCACCACTACAAGCCAATTAATATGTGATGTGGATATCCCACCACTGCCAACCAATTAATATGTGACACCCCTAGACTGTCCCAGTAATCAAGGAGCCTCAATCCTCACCACTGGCAAAAAGTGGGGAACGTACACTCTGGGAAGATGGCAAGTACACCCACAGTAAAGTGCAATTTCCCTTAAGAGCACACAGAGATCACAGTCAGTCTGGGGCTGGTGTGTCCCTCTTTCTCCAGATCCCCAATAAGACTCCCCACTGGCACAGTTATAGAGTGGAGTCCTTAGCCACAGTTCCAAGCCAAGTCCTCCAACACTCTCTCTGTCCAACCAGTGCTTCACTTCCATGCCCAAGTAGCAGGCACACACACATTTGGAGATTTGTTTTATATATAAACATACACACACACACACACACACACACACACACACACACACACACACACACACACAAACACTCCTAGGCAGAAGTGGGCATAGCAGGTAAACCTGTGCCAGTCTTTCCCAGGAGTGTGTGTGTGTTTGTGTGTGTGTGTGTGTGTGTGTGTGTGTGTGTGTGTGTGTGTGTGTGTGTGTGTCAGCTACTTGGGCATGGACATGAAGCACTGGTTGGACAGAGAGAGTGTAGGAGGACTTGGCTTGGAACCCTGGCTAAGGACTTGACTTTATAGCTGTGCCATTGGGGAGTCTTACTGGGGATCTGGAGAAAGAGAGAGAAACCAGTCTCAGACTGACTGTGATCTCTCATTTGCTCTTAAGGAAAACTGCACTTTACTTTGTATGTACTTGTCATCCTCCCTGTGTACATTCCCCACCATTGCCAGTGATGAAGATTGAGGCTCCTTGATTACTGGGCCAGTGTAGGGGTGTCACAGAGTATAGCACTGCTCAAGAAGAGATGCTTCATGAAATGGTAGAATTAGAGGATGGAGAACATAGGGAAAGCCTGAGATTTTCTGCTATAGCAGAGAAACTGGAGGGAACAAACTGTATTCATTTTATGAAAGCACAAATATGCAACTGGACTGGTGTTCCATAGCAGGAGTCATTAATTGAAGGAAGACGTTGTGTGTATGCTCCAAATCTAGTCATGAGAAAGCAGCCAAGACCTCAAATAGTAAAGATGCAATTTTACCAGCAGTAATATTTGATTATGATAAAACTGTGGCAGGGAGACAAGGCCATAAAGTAGAGTGTTTGTGGAAAATGAAAAAGAAAAAGAAACCACGACCAGCCGAGTACTTCCGAAGCATTTTAATAAATATTCCACACACTAAGCGCTTTCACCATCTTTACAGGGCTTCTTCAGAGTGAGTGGTAACAAATCAACAAACCCTTTTATATACACATTAATTGTTCAATTATCCAATTTACAAATTTAAAAACACATTCCTCTTAAAATAACATATACAAAACACATACAAACCCAACCCACAAATGTAAAAATTAATATATAAAAATACATATAAAGAGCTATACTGATGTAATATTTAGTATTTAGTTTTGTTGTGTGCCCTTAAAGTGACTAAATAATGTTTGCCCTTTGTCTCAAAATCGATCTTAGGGAAATAAAGTCATTCAATCCAGGTGGCATTGAAGCATTCAACATAATCTGCCATTTGTATTCTAATAATCACCTTTAATTTTTCACTCCCCCCTCTTTCATTGAACAGCACCCTATCAATGACAAAAAAATAGAAATTTCTTAAAATTAGGGCACACGGTACTATGTGTATGTAGATCATTGTGAGAATCATGATTCTTAATAGCGCTAAGATGTTCACCTATCTGGTCTTTTAATCTTCGAATAGTCTTACCAGCATAGAATGCACTACAATTGGTGCACGTGGCTAAATAAACCACCTTTTGTGTGTTACAGTTTACTCTACCTGGACATGGAATAGTCCTGATTCAATTGGGAACTCAATTTTTAGAACAACATATTCCCAAAAATGCAATGTCTAAAATGAATAGATGTGGGACCTGCAGGGTTTGTTAGATACATCAATGATAGACCTTATGTTTGTGTACAGGGATATAACAGGACTATTCCATGTCACTGGATATCAGTTTGATATCCATTGGGTATTAGTTGGTGTGTTTGTGGAAAATGATTACTCACTGTACACCAGGCAGTGGAGGAGTAAATTTATTCCAGCAATCAGGGAATGTTGAAAGATAGCCATGAGATTCAAGCTGCTGTATCCAGGTGTCTTCAGAATATTCTTCCCTGTTGAACATGCTAAAGAGGATGTACAAAGATTTGTGCAACAAAAAGTGAGCTATCAAATAGAAAGGGACACTGCTACCTAGTCTTTTCATAATAAAACATCACAGACAGACTTTATTAGTGAAACATTTTCCAATGTTTCAAAGGAAAATGCTTGAGAGGCAGAGAAAAGCATAGGAATTGACTAGAAGAGCTAGGATAATTTTGGAAATGATTCAGAGACTGAAGTTGGGAGCTGGAGATCAACAGTAAGAAAACTAGCAACTCAAAAATTACTGAATAAATGTTTGAATGCAAATCATCAATCAAGTTTGTGAAATATGGCTAAACAAGAAAAATAATTGGAAATATTAGATGTTTTTGACTTTGTTAAACTTGTAGTGGTCTCCAAAGCATATGCCCTACTTCATCTCATTAATGTTTGGAAGAATAATAAGGAGAGAGGAGGAGGAAGGAATGAGGTTACTATAAGTAAAACAATTTTTGTTCTAAACTGTATTTTTATAAAACATGACATATCCTGCAAGTTATATAGTAAAGCATTTTCAGTTATTTTATGTGTTATAGGATACTAAACATGGGTGTAGCCTGGTATACTCTTTGTACTCTATACAGTATATTTTTCTGAGCATCAGTTAGAAACCTTGGGGCTTTATCAGGCCATATTATGTTTATAACTATCTAAATTAATACTGCTAACAATGTGTATATAGCTTGTGTACAGAGAGGATTGCAAATTAAAATCAATTTCTGTAATAGTATTTGAATGAGCAGCTGAAAATATTTTAAATATTAAATGCTGGGAGGGGACAGTTTGAAAGAGGTGCACAATTTGTAAATGCAAGGTGTGTTGGGGCCAGGGACTACACCCCGATAATAAAGTAAACAGGTGCCCCTCTTTTTTTCTTCATCTTTCTTTCTTCTTGTTTAATTTATTTATTTATTTTCCATTTGTTTACTGGGGAGGTCCGACTGGACATATCTGTCCATTTTCGTGGAGGCCCAGGGAGGAAACCTTCCCAAGCAATTGCTAACATACTATACATAAGATATTTACATAAGCATTGTGGTTTACACATACAGTTATAAAATATAGCAGATAACATATGATTGCATAAGATACTTACATAAGCATATTGGTTTAGACAAACAATTAAAGGTATAACAGGTGGTAACGTGATTGTTGTTCAAACAGTATGTAATAAAGATAAGATAAGAAAGAAAAAAACTAAAAATTGACATTTTAAGAGAAAGCTATTTACCTTAGTCTAGGGGAGAGTTAGTGGGTGTACATGGGACAGTGGCGAATAAATATCAAGGAGTTGGTAAGTAACGTGTGATAATAAATATAATGCATCTGTGGGAATTTTAAAAAAGAGGTTGGATAGTGGGCAGGGGAACGGTATTAAAATATGTCAGCCAGGTGCTAGTTAGTTGCACATCCACAAGTTGTTTAGGTGGGAAATAAGCTGTTTTTTGAAGATGGTTTTGTTAGGTTGTACCCTGATTTGTAGTGGTAGAGAGATCCAAGTCTTGGTGATATTGCTAGAATGCAGGGAGTCACCAAAGCTGTAATGGCTTTTGGAGATTGCGATTAGTGCCTTTTTAATGGATCTACGTGCTCGGTTATTGGAGTAGAAGGTGATCAGGTTTTGTAAGGCTTGAATTTTGTCAGGTTGGTACAGTATTTGGTGATCTAGAAGAAGTTGGTTTAGAGCTAAGGTGTTAGGGAGTTCCAGCCAGGAAAGCTGTTTTAGGGTTTGACAGTATTGGGTGTGGTAGGAGGAGTTTGTGGCAAATTTTTCTATTTTGTTCTACATACTGATAGCTTGTTTAAATCACTCTTGTTTAGATTAATTAGGACAGAAGAAGCATACAGTAAGGTAGAGAGAAGATGAGTACAAACTACAGTAACTTTACTGTTGCTGGTTAGGAAGTTTTTACATCTGTAAAGAATTTCTCATTTTTTTGTTGACTTTGGTTATTGTATGAGTTATGTGTTTGTCAAATTTTATATTATTGCCAATAATAACCCCTAGTAATTTGGTTTGTGTAATGGGGAAGCTAGAGGTATTATCTGATGCAGAAATAGAGAACAGGGGAGTAGGTACTGCTGCTTTGGATGGATGGAAGAGCATAAGTTGGGTCTTTTTAGGATTTAATATTAGCTGGGCGTTTGTTAGCCAGGTTTTAATGGATATAAAGAGTTCTTGGGTCTTGATGTAAAGTTGTTGGAGGGTGGGGGCAGACAGATTAAGGTAGAGTCATCAGTGTATTGAACCAGGTTTGCTAGAGAGGTGGCTTTGTGAAGATTATTTGTAACTATAGTGAAAAGTAGTGGTCCCACGATTGTTCTTTAAGGTACTCCTAGTTTTACAGGAAGTAGAGGGGAAAGGGAGTTTTTATACTGAACACTTATTGGCATTGGGAGAGATAGCCTTGAAAACATAATAGAGTGGGGGTAGTTATTTTTAATTCTGAGAGTGATGTTAGAAGTTTTGTATGAGAGACTGTATCAAACACCTTTGATAAGTCAAGGAAAACTGCAGATACTAGTTGGCCGTTGTTGCTTTGTATATTTACCAGGTTACTAAAATAGATGAGTGTGGTTTAAAGAAATGTTGGCACTACAATGTCAAAAGAGAAGAATGCTTGCATAAAAGCATGTTTAAAATAATAGACTGTAGTCATGGCGTGTTGAGGTGAGTGACAGGAAGTAAAAGTACACAGATCATGACATAAGTAAAATGGATGTGCTTTTTTTGCCTTTTGCAGCGGGGAATGGCTGGATTAAGGACATTGGCTCAATCTAACAACAAGTTTTAATTGGAAGCAAGTAAATAAGACAATATTGAATGTAAGGAAAAGTTTTTCTTTAGCAAGTAAGTGTAACATTCAGCTTGTAGCTGAAGGCAACTGTATATCTGCATCCCATGCTTCTAGAGAGACAAGCTCATAAGAGGGCAATAAAAATATAATACATTTTTCTTTCAATGGCTAAAAGATAATGTTTTCTGAAAGCATTCAATTTGTTTTCTACATCTGGTAGAGGAACCAAGATGAGACAAAATCAGACAGCGTATGTAGAAGCAGAGGCTGTACCACACATCTTAACATGGATAACTGTAATTATAGGTCAATTAAAGACTATCTGTAGCTGTCAATCTAGAACAGTTGTTCCTATTAGGAGGGTTAAAATTCATTATTTGAAGATGTACATAGTTTTGTGCATTTGTATTAAGTTAGTGGGCTATAGAAGTGGTCTGGGAAATGTTTATTTTTTGTTTGAGGGTTTCCATTAAAGCAAAATGTCTTGTAAAATATGATATACGTTTAAATGGATATGACAGAAAACAATTGCATAAAAAGATCAACCAGTCAAACATTAGTGTATGCATGTGACACAAAAGCTGAAACTGGACATTAAAAAAGCTGTTTATATATATATATATATATATATATATATATATATATATATATATATATATAAAACAGGTGGGCAATAACTTCTTATCATAATGGCAAAGCGTTCTGTATTATCTTTGAATGTGAATGGTCTCAGAGGTATATACAAAAAAGGAAGAGTGGTGAACTATATTAAGGAATACAGGTGCAGATAGCTATGCTTCAAGAGACCCATTTGGAAAGATATGAACATGTGAATTTGATAAAGAAAGAATTTTAGTATGGTTATTCAGTTGAATATCTGGGACAAAAAAACACTGGAGTAATTAGATCACTTGCTAGAGGAGCTCCAATAGTGGTACAAGAGGGAAAGTGATAATAATGGTAGATTTGTAGTAGCAGTGAGGGACTACTAGCAGGGGAGGAGGATTATACTGGCAGGTATTTTTATTCTACCTAAAACTGGTACAGTCGAAGAAAGTACTGCCAGGAACCACCACGATAAAAAGAAATGTAGTTTTATTTAAAACAAAACAAGCGCTTTCACGCATTAATATGCGCTTCATCAGGTTACAGCTTGCACAAAAATGAACCCCTTTATATAGTAAAACCAACATCAATTAGGAAAACAATTTAGAAAACAATTTATCAATTACTCAATTAGTTAAAACGTAATTGCTATAGTGGAAACACCCATTTGCTATGTCATCTCAGTAGCAAGTCAAGCATTCAGTTGCCAGTATAGAAAACATTTTACATCTTTGAAAGTAGTTTTAGATGCACAGTGGTAAAGCTTCATAATTTATGACGCCGATGACATCCATTTCTGTGATAATTCTCAATCACATAATGTAATGTTTCAAAATACAATTTATGTGAAGCTGTATAGGCTAGCTAATGCACACTATTGTTTTAAATGAATAAATAGATAAAGCAGCCTAAGTTCGCTATCAGAGATCGATGAAATTACATCCTCTGAATTAAGCTGTTCTAAATATAACGAACTAAGCTAAAAATCAAAAGGGAATGAAAATAACAAATGATAATTATCATTACTGTTATTTCTCAATATATTTAGTGACATCCATCAAGAACAGACAGCGTTAAAACATCAAAAGAGCGTTGCATTTAAGAAACACACTATTTATATTTAGTCACCTCTTGGTTTAACGCCTACCATAGAAACCATCAACAAATGTGATACATTTGTATAAAGAAAGTAAGACATCTACATGTAGATGCTTCTTACTATCATTAGTACCTAAAGGTACTATTCCTATATAACAGCAAAATGATGAAATTGTTAATTAAAAATATCATTCCATATGTTTAAGGACTATCGAAGCAACGTATATATGTGTTGACATCAATAGTAAGGTATGCCAAACGTAATGACACTCACGCTGTTTATGTAGCACGAATCTCCTAATATAGGAGAATTACACGCGTTAACAAAAGGATCTATAGTCGGCAGGACATTAAAAATGTACTGCTACAATATTGGATGGTACGTGATATAAAAGATAAAATATATGCCGTCCAATAAAAAGAAAATCACTCTTGTAACAATAAACAACTACCTGCTTTATTTCAAGCGTGGTATAGAGTCATCACAGGTCTTCCACGCTCTAAATTAATAATTCAAAATATATTAAGCGCAAAGGAGAATTCATAAACGAATCTCCAGAGTTCTATATATATATGATAATCCATTTAAGTCTATGTTTCCAGCCTGCCTCAGTAAGGCTTATACTTATAAAGGAGGCGAAGGGTGTAATTTGTCTTATAGATATAACGCTAATAAAGAAATATATCACATTAAACATAATTATTGGGTATTACCATTTAACATTAATTTAGATGTGCACATAGTTTCATTGCTGACACTAAATTACTTATGTCTTATGTAAACATTTAATAACTGGATATGGGACTTCAATGGTTGCTTAGTTTAACAAAAAAGTGGGCTCCCCATAAAACATACAGCGGGGCTTAAAAAGCCAGCTTCCCGGTGTAAGTCAGGTATCTTCCACAGGTGTTTTCATAACCAATATAGATAATGTATACTAAGAGTCCCTGGTAATTCTATATATATAAAAGATAAACATTATCTCTATATTTAGTTACATTCAATAGAACAATATGTCAGTATGCTATATTTTAGCGAAGCGTGAACCTGCTAATTTAAAGCAACCATAACGTTGGATTCAGCATGATCAAAGTGATAAAATCAACAGCCTAAGCCAGATCATAATATCAATGCACAGTACTTAAGTAAAAAGGGCAGTAGATGTATACAAGTAACCCTTATGCCATATACTTATAAATATGCCAATAGGAATATTATATTAAACCTGGCACTGTGATGCTGACTTGGCTCCAGTAATATTTATATAGAGTTGATAAAACGTAACTAGCAAACATGCTTAGTTATATAATGTTAGAAGCCATTTATCACAATGTTTACCTAGCCAAGATATAATTAAGCGTTCAGCTATATTATAAGCTAGGAGTTCTTATAGGTCAAAAATACATTACAAATAGAAAATAATATTATTTCTATTATAGGGTCATTAAGGTATTATAAGATCTTAAAGCGACCCTAATAGAGCAGGACGTATATTAATGGTAGTATTAAGCCCCGGGGGTAGATGTGCTTTTAACCTTAAAATCCATTTGAGCTCAAACATCTCAATGGTACCAGTGTGATCTCCCTCTCTCCTATTCTGATTAATAACTTGTAGTACCTGAAAGCTAAATCTATGTCCGGGGCTCTCATTGCAATGTATGGCTAATGCACTGGTTAAGTTGCCCTTTCTAATATTGTAGACATGATTGTAGACTCGATCTCTGAGTCTTCTGGAGGTCATACCTACATAGTAGCTGTCGCATTGATCACATTTTGCGTAATAAATAACATTTTGGGTATTACAAGTTGCATAGAACGTTGCTCTAAAATTAATATTGATGCCCGGGACCTTCAGAACCTGTTCCTTATTTATAAATGCACATACAGAGCACCTACCACAAGCATAGGTGCCCATTTTTATCTGGGTTCGAATGTCAACCTGTTTCATCTCATATTTGTCTTTGCATAAAAGTCTCTTCAGATTCATACAGTTGCTAAATCTAAAGCAAGGCTTATTACCTAACAATGCATGAAAGTATGGCTCCGATAATAAAATTTTCCAATTACCTTTTATGATTTTGATGAGTTGTTCAACGTCACTAGTATATTTTATATCATATTTGATTTTGCCATTTCTCTCATAATCATATTTTGCTTTCCCTCTTGAATTAACAGGGGTGATATTACTTAAATAGGAATCTATTATTTCATTAATCAGATTCATAGGATATCCTCTATCCATGAAAAAATCCTTCTGTTGCTCAATCAAGCACAGGGCATCCTTTCTATCTGTGCATATTCTTAGTATTCTACTAACCTGTCCTTTAATGATGTTGCGGAAAATATGTCGTGGATGCATGCTATCATAATGGAGAATGCTGTTTCTCCAACAGGGCTTGCGATATAAGGTGGTAGTGAGACAGTTATTACCATTCTTTGTTATAGAAACATCTAAGAAATTAGCCCTAACCAATGAGTATTCATAGGTAAAAGTGAAAAAAGATGTTGTACTATTCATATGTCCTACAAATTCTTCCAGTTCTTCCACATTGCCATTCCATAATATGATAACGTCGTCTACAAAACGCCTGTAGATGACAACTTTGTCAAACCTAGGGTCATTAAATACATTTTCCTTCTCCCATCTATGGACAACCAAATTGGCATATGCGTTCGCACAGGGAGTGCCCATGGCCACTCCCCATGTTTGCGCATATGCCATGTCATTGAACAAAAAAACGTTATTGTTTAGAACCAAATCTAAAAGACAGCAGATGTTCATGATCTCATTGTTGTCTATAGCTCTTTGTTCAATTAAATGGAACCTAGTAGCATCCAATCCATATTCGTTAGGGATACTAGTAAAAAGGCTCTTTATGTCCATTGTGACGAGTAATGTATTAGCATTAAGCTTGTCAGTTACCAAATTCTGCTTTAGGTCTTCTAATAAGTCATAAGAATTTTTAAGAATGGTTGGAATTTCTTTGGTCATTGGACCCAGCTTAGACTGTATATACAGGGATGCATTCTCGGTGACCCAGTGGTCACCCGATACTATGGGTCGTAATGGTGGGGGGTATTCTCCCTTGTGTAATTTTGGTAAGCCTTTTATGACCGGTATGAGAGGTGATTCTACCTTTAAAAAATCATATAATGTTTTGTCTATTGATCTTGTCATGAGCATGTCATATAATGTATCATATACATAATTAATGATAGATTTAACCTTAGACTTATCAATGATTTTATATGCTTTGTCATCTTTAAGCATCGCATTCATTAATTGGTCATAAAAGCTCTTATCAAGGGCTACTACTCCCCCACCCTTGTCTGCTGGTTTAAATATGACATTACTATCATTGGTCAGGGCATCCAATGACTGCTTTTGTGTGCGATTTAGATTTATATAAACATTACTATGTTTATTACATTCATAATAATTGTAAAATTCCTGCTCACATGTTCGCATAAAGCACTCTATGGTGGGTGTTAGTGGAGGTATAAACGAACTTCTCCTTTTATATATTGTTGCATTATGAGATGAAGCACAGTTATCAGATTGGTCATTTTTAAAAAACATTTTAAGGGACAACTTTCTTGCAAATAGGCGTAAACCTATGAGGGTATCAGATAAAACACTGTGACAGGAGGGTATGAAAGATAACCCTCTATTAATTAAAGATTGTTCATCTGTTGAAAAAGGTCTATTCGTTAAATTAAAAAATAGAGAGTTCAGTTCTTCATTCTTCTTCTCCGCTCCGGTGTTTCCTCTGAGAGCTTTCTTTTTCCTCTTCCCCTGCTCCCAGACCGTGTGCGTGTTGTATCCTTGTAAGGGAGTGGGAAGTTTAAAGGCATAGATACGGTAAGAGTGTTATTTTTGTTAAAAGTCTTAGGTTTAGCACCCGAGCTTCCTGATGCATTTAAGCCAAGTTGATTACTAGGTAAAGACAAACTAGGCATATTAGAAACAGTGGGCTCACGATCATTGATGTCATCCACTTGTGTAGAAGCAACCATTCTATTACTGGGTACTTCTGCTAAAGTAACGGCTGTGTCTTCCCTAGCTGTATTCACGGTAGATGAAGAGTGAATAATATGAGCATGAGCATCAGGTTGTGCATTGGCTCTGGGCCATATGAAAATACGACCAGACTGAAAATCTTCACAGTCACGCTTTAACTTTTTTATTTTCACTTGTTCTAACTTGTTACTATATAGCATCAATTGTCTATTCATGGACTGTATTTTAGAAATGCAAAACTCAGTCTTAAAATTAGCAGTTAAATAATCATACTGTTCCTCTACCTTAGCCAATAGTTCCTTTTCGACGGGTGTGAAATAATCCAACAGTAGCTGTATATATTGATTCCCAAAGTCAATATTTAGCTGCTGCCAACGGCGAAGCAATTCAGGATGGCTGTCCCCGTAACTTGGCATGCATAGAACACGCATACCTCGGGGAATGACTTTGAAGTGTAGGCATGCCTGGAGATGCCTTCTTTGCCAGACAAACCTATGCAATCGATACATATCGTTTTCCAAAGTTCTCATAAGTCCAAAAAAATCATTCAGGTTCTCACCATTCGTTGAGGTATCATCCAGAATCTCTTGACTAGGATCTAGCCGCAAAAGTGGATTATCTCTTTGGTAAAATAGAGAATTCCAACCATCAGTTCGTACAACACCTGTTGGGTTATAATCCAATTCAATATTAGGCACATCCATCGTGTGAGGAACGGCTAAGTAAATCAATAAGAAAACCAGCAGCAGGAGAAAAAAGCCGAGCATCCAAAGGTTCCGTGCACCAGGTAAAAAGTGAGCCGAAGAAAGTACTGCCAGGAACCACCACGATAAAAAGAAATGTAGTTTTATTTAAAACAAAACAAGCGCTTTCACGCATTAATATGCGCTTCATCAGGTTACAGCTTGCACAAAAATGAACCCCTTTATATAGTAAAACCAACATCAATTAGGAAAACAATTTAGAAAACAATTTATCAATTACTCAATTAGTTAAAACGTAATTGCTATAGTGGAAACACCCATTTGCTATGTCATCTCAGTAGCAAGTCAAGCATTCAGTTGCCAGTATAGAAAACATTTTACATCTTTGAAAGTAGTTTTAGATGCACAGTGGAACTTAAGAAAATTCTGGAAGATATAATCAGTTTTCAGCAGGAAGGTTTACTTAAAGGTGGAGCCTAGAAGGGAAAATATAACAAAAGAGTATAGATTTTTGAAGAAATTTATGAAAATATTTGGTATGGAAGAAGTGAATTCAGTAGCAGGAGCTCTAAGAGAATTTACATATTATTCCTCAAAGTTTAAAAACTGGCACAGACTAGACAGGTATTATATTTCACATGAACATTTAAATTTAATTCAAAGTTTTGATAACATTCACTATTTGTAAAATATAGATGAATTTAAGAAATGGGTAGTGAAAATTATTCAGGAGTTATTAAAGAAGATATAAATTTCTTCAGAAAATAGAGCTAGGTAGAGAGATAAGATTAAACTGGAGTTTAAAGTAGGATAGAAAAAAGTAAAAGAGTTATAGTAACAAGAATTAATTAGAGGGAATGAGAAAGGTTAAAATATTGCAGAATAAGGAGAATCTCACAAAACAAGAAGAGGGCAACTGCTGAATGCTGAGTGAAAATAAGAGACTACCTGGATCATATGCATGAGTTTAGAAATATTGTTGTTTAGCAACTTTTTTTTCACAAAAACTCCAGCACAATGGCTCAGATACCAGAAAGCAGAAAGTCTATAACAAGTAAAATAATGTGAAATCCTGTAAAGTTATTAGAAATATTTCAGAAATTTTATAAAAATCTGTATAAAGCAAAGAAATGTGGAAATCAAGGAAATAGTACAAATAGAAATATTTATGGAAGAATTAAATATGCCAAGGTTAGAGGTAAATGAGGCTCAACTATTAACAGGATAGGAAGGGATGAGATAAAAATGGTGATGTATAACCTATCTACAGGAAAATCACCAGGAATAGATGCAATTCCTGTAGAAGTTTGGAAACTAAGGTGGAAGAACGTAATAAAGATCTGGAAGGTTTTATTTAACAGTGTTTTAAAAGGCAAGTACCAGAATCCTGGAAAAAAAGCTGTTGTGTCTGTAAATACCTTAAGATGGTAATGACCCATCAGATCCAGGTACATTTAGGCCCATTTCAATTCTAAACCATTTTTATGAAGTGCGTATGTCTTTAATGGCTAAATGAATGGCAAAGGTATTACTAAAATTGATAGATATGGATCAATGTGGCTTTGTGGAAGGGAAGCAAATATCTGACAATATTAATAAAACAATGATGATCAAGAGGAAAGCAGAATGTTAGAAATACCACTATTGTTGGTGGATCTTGATGTAGAGAAAGCAATCAATAGAGTAAGGTAGGATTTTATGAGTAGGGCAATGAAAGCATTTGCATTTGCTCACACAATAATACAATTAATTAGGAAGCTATATAAGGGATCAGAGGCAAAAATAAAAGTGGGGGGGGGGTCCTCTCTGATAAGTTATATTTAAACAGATGAACCAATCAGGGTTGTCCTCTTTCCCTTTTTCCCTTTTGTTATTTGACTTACATTTGGAACTAATGGCAAAGAAAATCAGACTCCAAAATTCAAGGGTATAATTAGTATGGTAGTCAAAAAAGTTGGCTATATTTGCAGATAATATAATTTTGTACCTGACAAAACCAGAAAAGGGCATGTTTGTGTTGATGAACATTCTGAGACAGTATCAAGTCTTTTTGGGATACAAAATTAATGAAGATAAAACAAAGGCAATAGCTGTAAATTATGTACCTCAGTAGCATTGTCGCCTCACAGTTAGATGTTGCCCGTTCGATTCTAAGTTAGAGCGTCTTCTATGTAGTGACATGCGTGAATGGGTGTTCCTTCGTTGAAGGTTGTGCATTAGGCCCGGCAAGCCAGTACATAAAAATCTACTGCCAATCATTAGTGGACCGGAGTTCCACTGTGACGACCCCTAACCGGGAAATGCTGAAAGACACAAACACAAACAAACATGAATTGGTTCAGCAAAATCCATATTTATGATGACATGATAAAATGAAGTACTTAAGAGTAGGGGTTGTAAACAATTCTGTTATGTCAGCAAGGATATGTGAGAAGAGACTAAAGAAAATATAGTGCAAAGACCGAGAAACTAGAAGCTCTGTTTTCTGGAATTGGAGAGCAGGATACAAGCAGTGAAAGTATTTACCATAGGATAAGGTGTGGATAGCAATTAATAAAGAGTTGAATGATTTTATCTGGGCGAGGAGGGAAACAGGGCAAAAGTCAAGTGGGATAGGCTGATCGTTCCACTAGAACAATGTGTTTAAGGATTACTTGATTTGAAGGGATATTTCAGAGCTATACAGTTAAAGCTTCTATACATAGCACATGCAGAAAGGTATAATTAAAAGTGGCAAGGGATGATGATGAAACAGGGAAGAGGTCAAGAAATAGGGAGAGAGTGGGATTTTGGATGCAGATCCTTAAGGAGAATAACAACAGCCATACAGCATATTGTATTCATAAAGTAGCGGAAAGTATTTTAAGAACTAAGCCAACACATGAGTGGAGACAAGAGAAAGGAGATTCTGCTGATAGGGTTGACTGCAAGAGAGTGATGGAATTTACTGCAGATAATAGAACCAAGGTACCGGGAGCAAATAATTAGAGAGGGAAAGTTAATGGAATGGGAAGAGGCCAAGAATACAGTTGGACTGCTAGCTAGAGACTGCCTTCCCTATCAAGAAATGATATCAGAGTCTAGGCAAAGAGAAAGAAAAAGGGGATCCTAAGTAAAAGACCAGCACTGGCAGAATTTTTAGTTGAGTTTAGAACAGGAGCTGACATTAAAAAGGGATGATTACTCGGACCTATAAAGTATTGCATGATAACTATAGGAATCAGTCAGAGGAGGTTAGAAAAGATTGAGAACAGAGACTGGATAAGCAATTCACAAAGAAACAATGAGATGATATATGTGTGGCTCCCAAATATGCAACATCTAAGAGATTCAGCATTTTTGGTTTGAAGTGTTTGCATAGGTATTTTACATCCCAACAAGCTCCAAATAATTTTCGTTAGGAGGATTTCAAATGTTTGAGGTGTGGTGGGAAAGAAAGAGGTAACTGGGAGCATATTGTTTGGGAGTGTAATGAGATTGCAGACTTTAAAAATGTCCTGCAGACTACTCTGCCAGAAACAGTGGATGAGCAGATCGGTAACTAAAGAAACAGTTTTTTTTGAGCTTTGATATAGAATCTAAATTGCCTAGACATATTAAGGCCTTGCTGAGTTTAATTCTGTTAGCTCCAAAAAAACAAGGTATTTACGTATTATCGCAACCAGATGTTCACGGTAATACTGCTTGCTTCCTGATGTTGAAATCTGACTGTTAATGTTGTAGAAATGCCATACAATGTGTTTTTTTTTCACACTGAAGGTTGTTTTACTGCAGGGTTTTTAGTAAAAATGAAAAAACTTAGTGTTGCTGTTTATGTATGCACTTAACCTCCAGCATGTCATGTGAAACCCAGCTTGCCCAGCAAAAAAGATTGTTTGGAAGCACTACTGACTGCAATCACTGACAACTTTCCCCCACATAAACAAGACAAAACCAGCAAATGACCAATCCACATCTTTTAAGCACTAATACATTCAAGAATATCACTGAAGTACAATTTGAGTTTGTCCTAGGTTGCCACCATCAACAACACAAAACCAACCCACTGATGCCAACTTATCGTGTCAATAAAAGACCCCAGAATCAACCTGTCAACATCATCCACCATCACTTTTGCAAGGTATTACTTATTGCAAGTTCTTACAAAAGTTTCCTTTCAACTCTGTTTAGAGAGTTTTAGAAACAAAGAGTTTACCCAGAAAGCGTTGCATGTGTCGGTGTTTTTTTCTCAGCATGCCTTCCTTACAGTGAAACTATTCCCTTTCGTTAGTAAGAGAACCGCCCTGACAACTGAAGCGTGCGTGTGTAATGCACACAAAACAGGAAGAAGAATTGCACAATTGTTTCTCTTCCTGAATGTAATCCATACTTATTCTTCATCAGTAAGGAAGTAAAATAACACCTTACAGTGTTTCCCACACTTGTTTTCATTTAAGCATGTGAATTTCACAGCCACGAAAATCTGGTTGTGATAATACGTAAGTACCAAAAGCAATTACTAGAAAGTGTATGTCAGAGTCTAAACCAACCACATTAGATGTAGTCACTATAGTAAAGGAGATAAAAGAACTGGAATTGGGGTATTTAGAAAAGGGTAAGAACAAATGACATATAACAATGGGAATGTGTGGGAACAATATATGCAGAATAATGTTTTGGAGGAGGAATGAGGTATAAGGGAAGGTAGGAATAGAATGATCTATGCAAAGCTTAATTGACAATGATGGTATAGAAGATTATATCTGATGTTTTCATTTATATAAAAGTAAGATTGCCTATGTTATAAGTGATGATTAAATAAAGTTGTTTTTGTTTGAAAAAAAATTCTAAACCAGTCATAACTAACTTATCAGACCTATTATTTAGTCTCAGTTTTAACATTTCAGTCCTATAAAACTTACTCTCCCTTCCCCACCTTTAGGCTCTCAAATCAGTCCACACTTTGTTTTACAACTGGGAAATATTTCATCCTAGTCTAAAAATTTATCAGACCTGCCAGTCACTCTCTGTGCAGCCAGTTCAGCCCCCATCAGAACTCTGTTTCAGAATTGAAACAAATTATTGTTCCATGTAACTGGAGATGAAATGCAGACACTGCAGGAGGTTGTGAAAAGATCCACAGCTCCTATTACTTTATGATAGTTTGGAGCCCTTGGGTGTTCTGATCGTCTTTAAATGCCCCTACAACAACCACAGTTATCACAATTTCCTTTGGCCTTGAGATTCTCATTGTTAATTAGAGATTTATTTTTAAATTGCAAGCTTTCCCTTGTTTCAAACAGTCCCCCACTGATACCAGGTCATACCTCTCAACCTCTTAACTGCAATAATTCTAGACAAAGCCAAAAATAATTGGGGAACAAAGGCCTAAAACGAAGAACAGATTTCAAATATTGTTCATATAAGCTTATAAAGTTGCTTTAGCTTGCATTTTCTGAAGAATATAAAGTCTGAAACCTAAATGTCTGATATTATTTAATGACTCCAATCCTTGGTGATTTGTCAGAAATCTGTATTTTTTGAGGAAGAGACCAAAAATGATAGGCAAAAATCTGGACATTCTGTGAAATTCTGAACAGCTGAAAAATGTATGAACCAAATAATTCTAATAAACTGTCACTATTTAACTCAGCTGTGGTGAATTTTGATTCCCATAATGAAATATGCTTTGAACCTATTGCCCTATCTACCTTCCCTGCAGCTAGTTCAGATGGTCACATTTGGTTTTAGTTGCAGTCCTCTATGATATTTCCATTTTACCTTCTTTCATACAAGACTGTGTCTTACTAGTTTTGAATTCTGAACATTCTACAAATGAGCTGTAATGGAGATGAAATATTTAAATTGAGATTGGGTGACATATCTAATAAAAGCTTGTTTGATTTGGCTTGGGATGCTTTCATATTTTAAGCTTTCCAGCTCTAATATGAAGTGTAAACTCTCATATCTTGTAGGTGGGCAACAGTACAGGGATAAATGGTTACAGCAAAAACTGATCAGTTGGTCTAATGTAAGCTGCTTTAGGATTTGCTTAGAATAGTTTTTCAAAGTTTAAACTTCCCAGTTGGAAAAACAAGTGTGCACTGATTCCTGCAGGTTGAGAGTAAAATTGCCTGTACTTTAAGATAAGAAGCTAGGGAAAGGAGTGGCAAAGTCTTTTATGAAAATAAATGTGCTCATTCTTGTTTCTGGCACTAAGAAAAGGGTTTTATTTTCATTTTTGTAATTTTTCAGTTTTAGCTCTTTGAAGATGAATAGAAATATAGGCTTTCAGTTTTAAAGTTTTCCTAGATAATTTGAAAAAAAAAATGATGTGTGCATAAGCGTAAGATTAAGAGAAGTATCTTTCAGATGACAATAAGCTATATATTAGTATATGTTTACATTTACAAATGTTTATACATTTACGTTTGAAATTGGGCCTGTTATTCAAAAACATAGTTCACTGTTGTGGGCAAGCCTCAGGCAAGTACTGTGATTCAAAGACATGAATAGTGGTTTTCAATGGCAAAATGCAGTACACAACATGTTTTCTTGAATTGTAAACAAAAGTACATAGTACACTGTTGTGTACTATTCATGCCAATGTATGGGACACAGAAGAGTCTCTTTGTAGCATGGCAGCACTACACTGCAACAAAAGGCAGCTTTTTAAGATATGATATACTGAACTAAGAGGTTATGCCTAGACACATAAGTAGAGTATAGCTACCTAAGGTACATTTCACTGATGTGCTGTGCTTTTCTCCACTGGGAAATACGTTAATTTGTTACTGTTAGTTCAGTCAAATGCAAATCAACTGAAAACACTTACACAAAGACATTTTCAATGATAGTGGAGAATTCCCTTTCCTTGAAATATGTGTTGTTAAGTTCTGAGGTTTGGGGATGACCCCCCACATGGGGGATATAGGAAGTGTGTCCCCCTGCAAAATAGATTTTTTTCAATTTTGCTGAATGTTCCCTTGGCCAAATATTTTCAGTAAATTTGCATTTGACAGAGCTACTGTTGATGAATCAACATGAATTCATTCTACTGTCTTGAGAAGGAGCAATTCATAAAATTATTTCCCTGATTAGACATACTGCTGAAGTCAAGGGTCATTACCATGTTATGGTAGAGAGGTTATCTAGACCCTTGTGAGTTCCATTTGGTGGGGGATTGCAAGAATCACCATTTGGAGGTAGGACAAGTTTGTTTGTGGTAATAGGTTTACAGTGGAGTTGCTGGGTATTGCATTGATATGTTGCTCAGATCTATAAGCTGAGCAACATGTTAGAAGGGAAATGCTATCACTGCACTGAAGAATACAACACCATAAGACTGTACACAACTACTGTCATGTAGGATGTCCCAATGAGCTAACTGGCGATTCAGTGGGGTTGTATTCATAAGTTGCAAACAGTCAGAGAGGGGTAGTTTACATATGTTGATCAATCACGGAGTGGCTACCAGTTTCTACACCCAGCTACTTTACACTTTTGTGATTCATATGTACTGGAAACTTTTGTTTAAAGTATCATTTTTGCTTATAATTAAATCCTAACAGATATGGAAATTCAAGTAATCAGCTTACTTTATCAACCATGTTTACTTTCGATGTATTACAAACATTTCCAGATGATGTGAGAAAGAGCAGTTACAACTCTAATGCATAATGCATATCAAAAAAGGGTATGATCAGAACTTTGATTTTTATTAAGAAATCCATATTGCAAGGAATGGAGCTTTGAAATCTGGAAGAAAATGTGGGATGACATGATATCTGTTTGTGGTCATCAGACCAGTTCAGAAAGCAATTATAAAGCCAGAGATAAATAAATGGGAGGATGGAAAACATGTGGACAAATAATGTAGTGAATAAAGTGGTTAAGATGTGAAAATCCAAAAAACAAATAGAAATAAATGGTGAGCAATGTAATGAATGCAGCAAATGCACTATATTTAGGTGACAAGGGACAGTAATCTGAGGATTACTATTTTTATGTGGAAATAAGAATTCGCTTGTAAAGCTATGCTATACAGTAGGAGGTATTTTTAAGGAATATTTTGGAAACATACCCTCTAAATTGTTTTCCTTTTTAGAGTATTCTTCCACCTGATCATGATAACTTTACTCATTTTGTTCTTGATAAATGTGCATGCCAACCAGGTACAGATGCCTCTTCCAAGGTCAGTAAGGAGTACTAGTCTGGCCATGGAACCTATTTAGAATGCTGCGGTATGTAAATGGACACTGAGGTCATTAATCCAACAGTTAAAAAAGAGAAATTTTTTAGCAGCTCATAGCGTCTTAAGGTGTACTGCCAGACTGACACTGCGTTTCAAAGTGCATAAGTTAACACATCTTATCTAATTATTTACTATAAGGAAAGCTATCATTTCTGTATACGCTTCTAATTCTGATGAGTGTGTGCTAAATAACCTAACCATTATTCCAACAGTGATTTAATGCAAATCTCTAATAATTATTTATTTTATTATATAGTTTATTGGTTAATCATGACAAAGCACTGATCCCACTGGACCATTTTCAGGTTCAGTCAATGTCAAAGACAGAATGAAAAAGATATAATTTTATAACATTGAATTAAAACACAAATAAGTTAAAGGCTATATATCACAATGCTGGTTAAATGTAATATGTTGAACATTGCAGTAATGAGAAAACAAGAAAATGGAAAGATTTGTGAAGCCTATACATTTAACAATTTCCAGGGTCTATACTTTGCATCATGGTTTCAAACTACCTATCTATGGCCAGAATAGATTCTTCTTTATGTAATGTATGCCCTTTCAAGGCACTTGTGGTGCAGCCCACAAATATGTAATTTATTCATAGTAAGCACTCCAGTTGTAGCAGCTGCTATGCTTTGCTTGCTTCTTTTTCCCCTTTCTCACTGGTTCAACTGTATCTCTTCCTAAAATCAGTGAAATAATGGTTTTCAGGAGTTAATTATCAATGGGTGGTCCGGTCATTGGCATTTTTGACATTTGATGCTGCACCCAGAATGTAATTCTGAAGCTGAAAGAGGGCCGGTTCGTTGTTGTATGGCTGCGTTAAAAAAGATTTAAACTACATAATTTTAATGTTAAGTGAAAGAAGGCTTGCTGGTCAGTAAGCAGGCAGAGAGAAAAGACACTAAAAATGAAAAAAAAGGAGGGATACGTATCAATACTAAGAAAACAGAAGCATTTTCTTGTGGGGGAAGAAAACTCTACCATGATCTTTGGTCTGTAATTAAAAGAACAGCAGGGCAATGTGCAGATTGAATGAAAGAGTTTATGACACTAGTATAAATTATAAGTAGCAAATATATTAACAGTAAAAATGGTGCTCAGTTTGATAAACCAAGCAAACTGTAATGCACAAACCATATCCAATAATGGTGGAGAAGTACTACTGATATTTTTAACATCCATATATGCTGCCCTCCCCTTCCAAGACTGTGAATCCATACTTCACCTCAAAAGATATGAAGTCTTGATTCACGTACCAAACTGACATACTAGCCCTTACTGAAACATGGCTACACCCCAATGTAAAAGACTCAGAAATAATACCTCCAAGCTTTGCAATAACCAGAAGAAACACAAATAACTTCAAACTTTTGAAAGTCAAAAAACAAACCACAATAACCACAATTGTGGTTTGTTTAATAACCAGAAGAGATGGATCTAAAAAGGGGGGGGGGTAGCCCTTCTATATCCCTCTACACTCAACACCACACCCTACACCAGTAATATACCCATTTTTTTCTAATTTTGAGGTACTAATCTCTTTTTTGAACCTCAAAACATCATTGCATAATAGTCATATATATCACACCAGATCACAATATACCAGTGTTGAAAAATGTTTTAGCCTGGACATCCCAAACAATAAAACAATAATCTTAGGAGATGTAAATATAGATTGGCAAATCATGCCTTCGAACTCCTTGACAAATAGTATAAATCTGTATGTGTTTTTCTCAGCTTATCAATACTCCAACAAGATACAACAATGATTTTACCTGCCAATCCACCCTACATTGGATCCTTGTATCCCACCCCACAAATTACCCCTCTTCCGGTGCACTATCTAGCTCCCTGAGTGATCATCTGCCAGCTAATTCCCTTAGAACAAACTCCCAACAACTAAAGAGTACACACTGTAAAATCAGTTAGGAACTCAACTAATTTTTGTCAGCATAAATTCAGCATTCTTCTACATATAATAGACTGGACACCCCTTAAACTACTACCCCTTAATGATGCTGTACTATACTTAATAATGCCTTCCTTCACATACTTAATACCCTAACTCCCATTCATTTGAAAAAAATCAAAAATAACTCAGCACCATGGCTCTCTAAGGAATGTAAACAACTGATGAAGCAAAGGGACCTAGCCTGGATAACCTGGAAACTAAACACAAATTAACAAAATCATGTAAATTTCAAAACACTATGTAACAAAGGGACAAGAACTAATCAACAGAGATAAGAAGTCATACTATTCCCAGCTTCAACTCCAGCATAAAATCAACACCAAAAAATGTTGGCACTCCATATTGTCTCTACTTAACCCTGGAACAAACAGCGAGCGCACTCTATCACCTGATATCCCTCCATCACAAATAGCCGAAAACTTTAACAAGCTTTTCATAAAATCAATATCAGACCTACTAACACACCTAATGCTGTATGTCCCCCACCCTAAAACCTATTCAGACACCAACCCTATCCCATCAGATACTTCTAACCCTGTCATTAATAACCCCCTACTCAACAAAATGTCATACAAACCCAATTCTCATTTCAGCCCAGACCCGCTGACACCATTAGGAAACTGCTACAAGAAATAAAACCCTGCTCCACCTCAGCTGATAATCTTTCCACCACACTGCCTCAGACTGACTGCCAACTCAATCACCTACCCAATCAGTATTCTTCTATACAGGTCTTTATCTTTAGGTCTGAATTTAATCAGAAATACCTATCATATGGAAATAATCTCACATCACCCCCATCCATAAAGGAAGCAACTCTTTTGAACCATCCAATTTCCGTCCTATATCCATCTTGTCACCCATATCCAAAATTCTTGAGAGAGGTATTAATCAGCAGGTAATGCAATACCTATTGCAAAACAATCTTTTCAACAAAACCTAACATGGCTTCCAACCCAGCCACAGCACAGCTACAACTATATTATCCTTTACAGACACCATGTGCAAGGCCAGAGCTGCAAGATGCTCTGCAGCCTCAGTATTCCTTGATCTATCCAAGGCCTCTGACACAGTGTCTCACCCCTTACTATTAAACATGCTATTTAACTTAGGCTTCTCAAATAACACAGTAAAATGGTCTCACGGATCATAAACAAGCAGTGAAATGGTCCAATAAACTCATGCCCTTTCTGCATAACCCTACTAGAGTCCCTCAAGGCTCCATTCTCGGACTCCTACTCTTCAATATCTTCAAAAACAACCTTCACACTGCCTCTCACCCTGGAACCCTCATTCAATATGCTGATGATTCCACCATAATCTGTGCTTCTCAGTCACTACCAGAACTACATTCAAAAACTCAACAGTCCTTTACTGCAGTTGAATCCTGCGTAGGAAATGCTCAAATCTTTCTTAATCCAAAGAAACTAAACTAGTACTCTTTCACCCCAGAAACATCTCCCCTGTCACTGATGATTTCAACCTCCTTACATCTGATAACACTGTCATAAAAATAGTGCATGAAACCAAATTTCTAGGAGTTATCATTGACAACAGACTTCCATTTGACCACCATGTACAGCAAAATGTAAAGAAAACCTATCAAAAACTGGGACTCTTATATAGAAACAGACATTTCTTTACTACAACATCCAAAATTACCCTTCAACAATAATTGTGTTTGCAAAGTCTTACTTTGGTATTTTCAACTTTCCTTCTAACTAAGCTATATTTTCATTCTTGTGAATATACACCTGTGGCCTCATTGACCTAATATACGCCTGTGGCCTCATTGTCCCTTACTAGCCACCAAGAACTCAGTATTCACAGTCATTGTCCATTTTTCCTACCCAACTCGGACTTCTTTTGGGGGGGGCTATAGCAGTAGGTTATGTTTGCCCCTCTTTAACATAATATAAATAAGTTTCACCTATACTTGCATATATATTACTTGGTTACTGCAGTTGCCAGTTCATATTCCTCCTTCCTCAGAAATTTGCAAAAAAAATTCCAGAACTCATTTGTGTGAGCCTGAATTTCTTTTAAACTTTTGAAAAGATATTAATTTTCTTTTTTACAAGACAGCAATGATCTGTGCTCAAAATGTATTTACAGTATGTCTGATTAAACATATGCATTGATAAACAGTCCATATAGATACCATATAGATACTTTTTTCCAGAGTTCTGTGTATTCACTGGGCAAATGTTACATGGGCTGTGGTATGAAGTAGTCAGACATAAGTCTCCAAATCACTGGTGTGACCTTTAAAATGCCTTTAAAATAAAGTAGTCCTTGCTTAAGCTTTGCATTACTGCATAATTTATTGATGGAAAATGGAAGAGTAATTGGGATTAACATTTTACTCTGTGTGGGACAATTATAAGAGTACCCTGGCAGCTGCAAACCTCTTGCTTTTCATCCATTTTGTAAACTACTTCTCATAGAGAGGACTGCAGTGGTAACAAGCGGAGCAGGGTAGATCCAACTCATCTATGCCCAACCACAGTCCCTAGCTAATTTTCTGGGATCCCCTATATTAGGTGGTGAGATGAGAGATGTGGTCTCTACAACAGGCCATATGGTCTGCCCTAAGGACAGCTTCAAGACAGACAAGGTTGTTATATCTGCCATGGAGTTTTTCACAAGGTACCAGACTATCTTAGCTGACTCCTGTTAAGAGAAATGAGTACTGATTGGAGTCTGAGAAACTCCAATATTGATAGGACCCATCCTTTTATCATGGGGGTTGGTGAACCCAGCTACACTTGCATAAGAACTTTATTTCTGTTATATGTATCCAAGATCTGTTTTTCTTAGATATTCCTTAAATCTCATGACTATAGATTAACATGGAAACATACTGACCAGTATAATAAATTGAAAGCATTGCCGTATGAAAAAGGTCTTACTTCACAACTGCATTCTGGAACATTACCTGCAGTCATGGCCAGCCTTACACATAGGCCAACAATACGGCTGCCCTACCATTCTTTAAGGGACATCTGTCCTCGTGTCTTTATTTAGTTATTAAAATAATGAAATGTGGCATTTTTGTTGTAGAAAATCTAAAATAAATGGAGAAACAACCCGAGGTACTTCTACTGAAAGAAAATGTGCCATGTCATGTCAAGAACACTAGTGTGGAGGTATTGCAGTAGACTAGATCATTCATATCACTTTACACGTTAGTGTTGTGAGGTTTCTGCTACATGGGTAGGACAGAGCAGAAAGCCTATAATGTAGGTGAAATGGCATGTACCTCACTAGACACCCGCAACAACTGGAGAGGCTGCAAAAGTATGTCACAAAGATGATCCTAGACATTAAACTGTTGTCCTAAATGGACAGACTCCAAAAACTCCAACTATTCTCTGTCTCATATCGCCTACTTAGAGGCGATCAGTGCTTGACTTACAAAGCCATGTCTGACTCAGCTCTGTTAGAAATGCTACATCTAAAGAAATCCCAATCCCTCTGCACCACATGCTCCAGAGACCTCAGCCTCATTACCACAATCAACAGAACATGCTGGAGGGACAGGTTCATAACCCAGAGACTGCCCATGCTATGGAACAGACTTCCCATACATGTCAAACAGAGCACCTCACTGACCCTCTTCAAGAGAAATCTTGATGAGTGGATGGGAAATAGAAAATTCACCCTGGGGATCACTCCCATGGCTCTACTTGACAGATGCACTGGGAACTAATGTCGGGTGGCATGATGCCAGGGTAATCATATGAGCTAGGCTTGTAAAGGCTCCAGGGCCATTAGCCTAGTACACACATGTGGACCTATGTTCAAATGTACAGTGAACCACGCTTGATGTGAGCATTTACTTAACAGCAAAAAGTATAAAACTGTAATGTCTGCTGCATTATTATTGTAATTCTCAGCAGTTCAGCTGAAAGTCAAAAATTTGTAATGGACATGGCAAACGTATCAGGAAAAAGATTTAGAGCTATGAGAAATGGTGTGTGCCTTTTGCTAGGCCAGGAAAGAAAAAAAAAACATTTTATAATAAAATTGTGGTTATCTGTGAATTGCACAAATAAACTAGCGATACATTTTAGTGCTGTCTATAGAAAAAATGATTAGCTGCTACTGTTTTTTCAATATTCTGGCTTTGCGATTTGTAGTAAGGGTCCTGGAATACTTTGTGTCAAGTAACTTGGAATACAGGAGGTAAAGAAACGTCATAGTTTTGTTTATGTTAATTTAGCTACTCATGAGGATTATCTAGTAGGACTACAGAGTTTTTTATCTGTTTCAATTTTGTACGTCTTCTTTCCTGTAAGCATGCTAGGCAAAACCATAGTCCTATTAACAGCTCTTGTCTTGGGATCTTTATTTCAGAAAAACAAGAATGATGACATGGTTTCCTACTGTATCCTTTGAGCTCCACATGGAGATGAGCTGTAAAGTTGAAAATGTGTAAGCCTTACAGGGATTATAAAGGCCTTCAGTTATCCAAATGATATTGTTCCAAGGCCATATGTCTTAAAACTTTCAAGTATAATGATTCATATGCTTTACTCAATCAGTTTAATGAAGTGTACACGTCTGTTTATGGTATTTTATTTTTGCCATCTTTTGTTTGACATTGAAAAATAATGTAACATCTTCTGCCTCATGCACCCTTTTAACAAGCCATTTTGGTAACAAATTATTTTCTTCCTGATAGAGAGGCTTAAACAACATGGGATGTTGATTTTTAAATCAAAGTCAAAGTAAGCTTTATTGTTTCTTAAATTCACACAAGTGTGAATCAAGCGAAATTACGTTTCTTTGGGCACAACGTGCATACAAAACATAGACTACATTTAATAAGACAATAATACTCAAAATTCTATAGACACAGATGACAAACACAACAATAATAAATATATTTGCACACCCTAAGCAAGCTGCCTAAGATTTGGATAATTGAGTTAAAAGACTGTATCAAAGCCTGGGGGGAGGTAAACAATGAGTGCTTTATGAGCCTTAGAGCATATCAGTTTGAAATAACATTGGGGCATTATTGTTGAAGAACTAGAGTTCCTTCCCTTATCTCTACCTGAAACACAACAAAATAAAGAAAAAGTACAGTTGTGTACACTTACCATAAATGTAGATGTTCGAATGTATTCACTGTTGCAATCATCACATTTGGATTATCTGCCTGCAGGTAGCCCTCAGCCGGCCTGAATACCAGAGTCTTGGATTCCTGTGTTGGATGCTGTCGCTTCTTCCATGACGTCAGGTCATCAGAGGTATAAAACATGCAGCCGACACCATTACATTAGTTTTTCTTGCCCCAGATGTCAGGTGCCCCCACAATAGGAAGCAGTAATATGTTATGGTACACCTATATCAAAAAGCAAATATACCAAAAAACTTAAATATAACAAACAAGAAGAAAAGGGGGCTGGAGGGAGTGTAACCAGGACTGCAACAGTGAATGCACTCGAACATCTAAATTTATGGTAAGTGTACACAACTGTACTATGTTCTTTGTGTTTCACTGTTGCAGTCATCACATTTGGGTTGATTCACAAAGCTAAGGAAGGGAAAAGGAAGTTAGAGTATTAGGGCCAGCTATTAAGCCCTGCAAGACTGCAGTGGCAAAACCAGTTCTGGATTAAGAAAAAAGAGGCATGTGGTAATGCTTGGTGAAGGTATGTACGAAGCTCCAGGTAGCAGCTTCTAGGATGTCCCTGGTAGGGACTCCTCTGAGAAAGGCTGCAGAGATAGATGTAGCCCTGGTGGAATGTGATCTTATCCCCTGTGGGGTAGGTTTTCCATGGTGCTTGTAGTAGAAATTAATGCAATGGGCTATCCATTTGGAAATGGTTTGCTTGGAAATGGCCTTCCCCTCTGCCCCTGCAGCAAAGCCAACTAGCAGCTGTTCAGATTTTCTGAGAGGCTTAGTCCTGTCCAAGTAAAATCTAAATTGTCTGTGCATATCCAGAGAGTGCAGTGTTCATTCTCCTTTGTTTTGTGGATTAGGGAAGAAAGTAGGCAAGTGAATGGACTGATTTAGGGCCACACTAGACACCACCTTGGGCATAAAGGAAGGACTGGTCCTGAGGGAAACCCTGTCTGCATGGAAGATAATGAAGGGTTCCACTGCCATGAGGGCCTGTAATTCAGACACTCTTCTTGCCGAAGTGATGGCTAGAAGGAATGCTGTTTTCCAAGAAAGGAATTTCAAATCTGCTGTCAAAGCTGGCTCAAAGGGAGGGAGAGTGAGCTTTTCCAATACAAAGTTAAGGTCCCAGGCTGGAGTAGGGGCTCTCCTGGGGGGTCTTAAATTTTTGGCCCCTCTAAGGAATTGTTTTAGCTGAGGGTGAAAGAAGAGGGGTGGCTCAGTATTATAATGTGCTGAAATAGCAGAGGTATGAATTTTAATTGATGAGAAGGATAGGCCCTTGTGGAGCATTTCTGTTAAGTACTGAAGAATATGAGGTAAGCTGGGCACCTTTGTGCCCATTCCCTGAGCCAGGCTCCAGGAGCAGTATCTTTTCCACTTTTCAACAAAGGATTTTCTAGTACTAGGCCTCCTTGCCTCCAGAATGACATCTAGCAACCGCTTACTGAGGGATGCTATTGGAGAGCTCAAGGAATTAGCCAGGCTGCAAGATTCATGGTTTGAAGCTGAGGGTGCGGAATCTGGCCCACCTGCTGGGACAGCAGCAAAGGGGTCTGAGGCAGGTGCCATGGATCCAGTAGTGTCTTACTGTGCAAGAGGGGGTACCAGTACTGGCGCAGCCAGTCTGGTGCAATCAGTATTGTCCTTGGCTTGTCCTGTTTGATCTTTAGCAGAACCTTCAAGAGGAGAGGCAGAGGGGGAAAGGCATAAACCAAGAGGCTTTCCCAGGTAAAGGACAGGGCATCCACTTTCCAAGCTTGACTGTGGGGAGTCCTTGTGCAAAATTTTTCCAACTGGTAGTTCTGAGGGGAGGCAAACAGATCTACCTCTGGAGTCCCCATTTGTTCCTCAAGAGGTTGAATATTTTTGGTTCCAGTTTCCATTCGTGTGGGTCCATGAGATTTCTATTTAAGTTGTCTGCCAGTGGGTTTAGCTTGCCTGGCAGAAATTGAGCTTGTAGGTGCACTTGGCAGCTCAAGACTGTGTTCCACAGAGTCATGGCTAGTCTGCAGAAAGGGTATGAATGGGTTCCCCCCTGCTTGTTTATGTACCACATAACTGTGGTTTTGTCTGTCTTTACCAATAGTTGTCCAGGAAGAATGCAGTCTTTGAAGGCTGTCAGGGAATTCTGTACAGCTAACATTTCTTTTTGGTTGATATGCAGGTGCATCTGTCTTGGGTTCCATTTGCCCTGAATGCACTGCCCTGCCAAGTGAACCCCCCATGCATAGTCGGATGCATCTGTTGTTAGGGTTTGGGCAGCAGGGGGTAGAGTGAAAGTGAGCCCCTTGTTGTGGAAGCAGGCCTCTGCCCACCGAAGGAACTCTTTCTTTATACAAGGAATGATAGAAATCATTGATTCTAGGTCCTGAGAATGTTGACTCGATAGGCTTTTTGGATACCATTGTTGTTTCCTCATATGCAGTCTTGCATATGAAATTAGTAGAATGCAAGAGGCCATGAACCCCAGGGCTTGCAGAATTTTCCTTGCAGATAGCTGGTTTTTTTTGGCCAATAGTTTGAAGTAGATTGTCAAATGAACTTGTTTCTCTGGAGTGAGGAAAGCCATCTAGGAAGTTGTGTTCAAGCTTGCTCCCAGGAATACAATTTGTTGGCTGGGTACTAGGTGAGATTTCTTTTCATTTATGGTGTACCCCAGAGAGGTTAGAAGTTTCTTTACAAATGCCAGATGTTGTAAAAGCAAGTCCTGGCTTTCTGCCTGAGTCAGACAATTGTCCAAGTATGGGTATATTTGAATATTTCTCTGCCTGCAAAATGCAATGGCTGGAGCTAGACACTTTGTGAATACCCTAGGTGCAGTAGATAAGCCAAAGGGAAGTGCAGAGAACTGATAGTGCATGGAGGCTGCCCTGAAGCATAGGTATTTCCTGCAAGATTCCCTTATTGGAATGTACAGGTAAGCTTTCTTTAAGTCTAAGGTTGCCAACCAGGCATCTTTGCCTAGCATAGGAAGAAGATGTTGTAGTGTGAGCATTTTGAATTTTGGGATTACCAAAAAGGTGTTTAGAATGGAGAGGTCCAGGATAGGATGCCAGGAGCTGTCTTTTCTGGGTACCAGGAAAAGTCTTGAATAAAAACCTTGTCCCCTTTGTTCTGCTGGGACTGGTTGAAAAGCCCTGATACTTAAGAGAGAGAACTTGCTGTTGGGCCTCCACCCACTGATTTGGGGGTAGGTCTGGCCAACCGTTTGGAGTTGGTAGGGAGTGGAAGTGGAATCTGTATCCTTGGGAAACCATATTCAAAATACATTTGTTCTTGGTAATGAGTTCCCAGTTTTTTGCATGCAAGGCAAGCTTTCCTCCTAAGGGAGCAGGCAATTGAGCAGGGCTGGAGATGGTTAAGGTTAAGTCATTGTGCCATTTTTCCATAGGGGGGGTGGTTTACTGTTCCCTGCTTTGGATGTGGGAGCCCCCCACTGCTTAGACCCGTGCGCAGTCTGAGACTGTAACCTAGGTGGTCTGCTGTTCCTGGGTTTGGACTGAGAGGGCCTGGAAGAGACTGGAAAGGACCAATTCTTTGAAGGCCAATGTCTACTAAATCTGGGAGGCTGTACTTGTAGGAAATCTTTAACAGTTTTCATAGATTTAGCTTTTTCCTCCATCCTTTTGAGGACTTCTTCTGCTTTGTTGCCAAACAGGTTGTCTTGGTTTAAGGGAGCATCCAGTAATTAAGCTTTAACATCATCTGGCAAGTTTGGCACCTTAAGCCAAGCATGCCTTCTAAGTACAGACCTAGTGACAGCAGCCCTGCAAGATGCTTCTAAAGTTTCAAAACCACATTGGAAAGTATGTTTACCAACTTGTTTTGCAGAATGCATTAAATACTGTAATTCTTTGTGTTCAGCACAATCAGGAATCAACATCATTTTCTGTTCAATAATATGCTGCTGGTACTTTAACATATGAAACTGGCAATTTAAAGCCCTAATGGCCAAAGTAGCAGAGGTGTATACCTTCTTATGCCATCTGTCTAAGGCTCTAGAATCTCTATCAGAAGTGGTAGGGTTTTTGGCAGCAGTAGCCTTAATGCCTTTTGGTTCTTGGAAAATGGTCTCTGGATCCGCAGTAGGATTCTTGAAGAGGAACTTGTGAGAGTCAGGTACTCTGTAATACCTGTCAGGTTTTCTTGGAGCTGGAGGTAAAGTGTCTGGGGAAAGGCTAGATTCCAAGAAAGCATCATCTACAATGTCCAGAACAGGAGGGATAGCTAAAGGCTTGTGTTGAGGAAGGAGTAAGAATTCCCTAAGCCTCTTTTTGGAGTCAGAGAAATCCTGGCTTTCCCAGCAGAAATGCTCCCTAAGAGTGTGTAAGGTTTCACCAAAAGAAAAAATCTTCTGGAGGGGACACAGAGGGCAGACCTCTCAACCATACCGAATTCCTTGGTATTTACCGGTTTTGAGGGCAAAATAATGGGGTGCCCCGAATTTCCGAGTGGCCCCTTTAATTCCCGACTTTTTTTGCATTTATTTATTAATTTTATCACAACTTTAAATTTCTGGCTGATGTCACCACACATCAGCACCCTACAGGGGGCGTGCGTGAATGACATCAGCTTTATTTAACTGTTTGAAGGGAATATAGCTTGAGTTCAGCATTTTTAAAAGTTTTGCTGTCTGTCTGCCCAGCACCAACTCCATGCGGCAGGGCGGGTCTTCAACCCAGGTAAGAGAAAAAAAAAAAAATCATGTGTAGTAGTGCCAGGAATCTTTGAGCTACATGTCTTAGAACAAGAGTTGCTGCACTAATCCTCTTGTTTCACCAGCAGATTTACTGTTTTGGTGGGGGTTGCGTTATAGAGCAATAACGTTTATGTTCTGTTGAAGATATCCGGTATTCCTAAAATCTGGAAACTGGGTGCTTAGGTCAATACAGTACGAACGTCTCTACAATTGATGTTAATGGGGGGGGCTTGCTCACTACTGTGACTGGTGACCTTTCGTATTGAGAGTTTTGATAGCTTACAGAAGCTTCCAGTAAAGTAAGAAGTGGAGGACAGATATGTGACGTTTGAGCTAGCACTGACCCATCATACACCTTCTTTTAGCAACTAACTACTGAGGTGCAAGAAAATAAAATGGCAGGACGTTGTTAGGGCCTATCACCTAAGGGATAACTGATGTGTTTGAAGACTTGCAGACAGTCATAGCTATTACCACGTAATTGTATCCAACAGCCTTAAGAACTAATATTGTTGATTAAGCTGCAGTACTTTTTTCTCGGTCTTCATAGTGTATGGACTATGATATTTTGAAAGCAGTTCTGTGTCCTGAGAACTTTTTATTGTTTGTTAGCTGCATTAGTAGATCGACTCATTATATAACTTTTTTTTAGTACCTAACTAGCTACCCAGGCACAACAAGTGTATGCTCAGATTATTGCTGCAGTCCGCTCCTTTGTGAATGGTAGAGGAGGCTCAGGTGCAAAAAAGTCTGCTCCTTAAGAAGCTGCTATTTGTGTGTGTGGACAGTGGAATCTATTTAAGCAGCAATCTGTTGTCTGTTTTAAGCGGTGTCTACTTTAAGGAGTGTGCGTAAAGTCTTACGTCCCGGAAATCTTTAAACAATAAATCTTTAAACATAAAGCTCTGCCATTAAAGGGGTGTAAACTGTATTGCAGTTTAAATCCATTTGCTGCTGTACCGGAGCTAGTTGTGCTTATAGTAAGTCATCCTGCTGCTGAAATGAATGAATGTTATTGCTGTTATTAATTAGTTGTGTTTATAGTAAGTAATCCTGCTGAAACGAACGAACGTTATTGCTGTTATTAGTTAGTTGTGCTTATAGGAAGTCATCCTGCTGAAATGAACGAATGTTATTGCTGTTATTTCTGCTGCCCCACTTAGAAACAAACTGTGTGTAAGTCACCCAACTGCTATTTATTTGTTGCCCTAGTTGTGAATAAACATCATTGCTTCTGTTGCTGCCTTAGTTAGAAATAAATTATTGTTGCTGTTTATTCCTGCTGTCCTAGTTACTGTGTGCTATTTATTCCTGCTGCCCTAGTTAGACTGTGCATCTGTGTGTCTATAAATTGCAAACTAGATAAAATACTTTGGTAATACTGTATAAAAATGAATTACTAAGAAACAGCAACTAAGCACACCAAAATTTTATGTAGCAAAGCTTTCGGGAATACACCCTTCATCAGTACATATTAAACAGTTAATTTACAAAACTTAAAATAGAGGAATCAATTAATCACATGATGTAGCCAGCCTAATTACTTAAAAAGATTATAGATTAGATTCATACTAAGCTAACTGCCCTTGCGAGCCATTTTAAGCCTAGCCAATTATCCCTTGTGAGACTCAAACCCTGCATCTTATGTTTGTAAGGCAAACACCTTAACCATTAGGCCACCCTCCCAACCATATAGTATATTACAAAAATAAATTACATTACATAAACACGTCTAAAAAGCATACATTAACTTGTTACATTACTACATATCTTAATTTAAAAAACATTATCTAGATAAATACATCCTATCAAAATGTAGGCATTATTTATTATAAAAATATTATGTCAAAGTCTTTCTCTTTGTTTTTTTAATAGAACTGATTTAAGACTAACAGCATTATTTAAGCCTGGTTTCACATCTGCTTGTAACCTGATTATCCACTCATATTCTTTTAGTTCCAACATATTATTCATATCTCCCTTTCTCACTCCCATTTCTACATGTGACATAACTCTAAAGCTAAACTTATGACTTTCTCCCTCTTCTATAATGTGTTTACTTAAAGCATTTGTCAGTAACTTCCTTCTTATTTCTGACTTATGCTCTATAATTCTATCCTTCAGTCTCCGTGTAGTTTTTCCTACGTAAAATGATGTGCAGTTATTACAGGTGGCTAAATAGACAATTTGCATTATATTACAATAAGTTAAGGCATTAATATTATAAGCCTTTTTACTAGTGGGGTGTATAAAACTATGTCCACCTTCATATAGGTCTTCACAGCATGTGCAATTATAGCACTTAACTGTGCCTGTTCTTCTTCGCTTTAATTTATTAATTTGTTTAAAGTCTTTATAACAGAGCTTCTGTTTAAGTGTCTCAGAATTCCTATAGGCATATAGGGGTCTATCTCCCACTATTGATTTAATTTCCGACATTGCTAACAGAATGGGCCAATTTTTCTCAATTATATTACATATAGCTCTTGTATTTAAATTGTAAGTAGTGAGATATCTCACTTTCTCTTCCCCATTTTTTTGTTTATCATCACCCTGTAATCCCCCATTAAGTATAGGTTTATACTTATTGGATCTTTCTTTTATAACATCTTCATATTCCTTATTTATCATATGTTCTAAATAGCCACTATTGTAAAAATCCTGCTTCATTTCCTTTACTTGTTCCTCAAATTTAACATCTAGGGTGTTCAATTTACTGGCTCTTATTAGTTGGGCTTTCACTATGCCTTTAAAGGTATGCGGTGCATGCATACTTTTCCTATTGAGATACCTACATGCAACTACTTCCTTTTTGTATATGGTGGATTCTTGTGTGTTACCATTCTTTTACACATATACATCTAGAAAGTTTATACCCAGTTCAGACTCTGTCATCTTAAATTTTAAAAAGTGCGTAGTTCCATCAAGGTACTTTATAAAATCATTTAATTCCATCTTATTACCTCCCCACAACAAAAAACAATCATCCACGAACCATTTGTAAAATCTCACATTCAAATTTATTCCATTGTTTCCATTGAAAATTACCTTTTTCTCCCATTCATATAAAACTATATTGGCATAAGTGTTAGCTATGGGTGTACCCATTGCTACACCTGTTAACTGTAAATAAGGATCGCCATCAAATAGGAAAATATTGTTCATCAGATCTAAATCAAGCAAAGAGCAAATGTTCTCTATTTCTCTGGCATGCATTTTAATTTCATTCAGTAAAAAATTCCTAATGGCATTTATTCCATATTCATTTGGAATAACTGCAAATAATTAAGTTATATCCAATGTTACAAAAATATAATTTCCCTTTCGTCAATGGGTATTAAAGAAGGAAATTATATTTTTGTTTCTAGAAAAAAATAAATCATATGTAGAGACTGTTAAGAAAACTGCAGGGAGAGCAATAACAGATAAATGGAGGAAAGTAGATGTCAACAATAAAAGGAAATTTGTGGAAGGAATTCAGAACAAAGAAAAAAGAAATGGACAGGTATGACATTTGGGATAATTTAATGGTCCCATTCAGAGTGCAGGCGCATGGGTTAAGAACTTTTATTCTTATTCATAAAAAGGCATTTTTTGACATTATTTTTGAGACTCTTTCTGTTATGGAAAGTTTTTTGAGGATTATGAAAAGAAAAAGAACTAGAAACCATGGAACTCATTTGCTGTTAAAGCATTTCACAGAAAAGGAAAAAAGAAAATGCATGTTCAATTTCAAACAGAAGTTGAGAGATAGACTTTAAAGAGACATTTAAGCAAACTAAGTAAAGAAGTTATTGACATTAGCAAAGTGTGTGATAACAGAGGATTATGGACTGGTGGATTGGACTCTTATATTGTACTATAAATGGAGAAAGAAAAATTGTTCATATCCCTAGTATGACAAATGTAGAAGGTAACAGGAATGTTGTAAAACATTGGAGACAACCTAAAACATTTATTTTTTTCTGTAGAAAAGATGATCATTTGATAAGTAACCATGATAACAGGAAATGTTATATTTGTGGGTAAAGAGGTCATGTGCCAAAAAGTGTGTACTGAAATATTATAAATGTAACAAAATTGGGTGTTTATGGATGGGTTGTAATCTAGAAAAAAAGGATGAAGAAGCAAACAAAAGTGATGACAGTATATGGAAAGAAGAAATGGTCCCAATAAAAGATTAAGAGGAAGTAGGGAAGCAGGATCAGGGTAACAATGAGATAAGGATTATGAGAAAATGAACAGAAGATGCTATAGAAGAAAGTTCTGACATAAGTGGTGCGGAAAATAAAAAAATTGAAAAATAATGAAAATTAAAAAGAATTCTATTGGCAAAAGAATATGAGACAGAAAAAGACAGTTTAAATGGATAAGTCTAAAAGAGAAAAAAAGAAAGGAAGTAGATAATGCAAATGAGATAAAAACTTTAAATGTACATTATTTTTTGTAAGCTACATCATAGACATACTGACAGTAAATGTAAATAGTGTTAAAAATATAAGTAGAAGGCATCCAAAATTGGTGTAATATGTGTGATGCCAGCATAATAATATTGAAATATTTAAGATTTTTGACACTAGAAGAGAGATTACAAGCAAGGACACTTTGAGGAGGAAATACAGTATGGAACCTAGGAAAATACACTATTCTGGGATACTTGTATTATGTAGTAAATCAGTGCAAATATTCAATATAACATTGGTAATGATGAGAAGATTAACTATTGTAGATCTCAAGTGACATAATCACGTACATAGAATTATAGCATAATCATGCACATAGAATAATAGCACTGTATGCCTATGTTATAAATAAAAACAGAGACAATTTATTTCATGAAACTCTGGATTATGTAGTAATTAATATGACTATAACATTAACAGGAGATTTTAACTGTGATTTGAGAGGAAAGAAGAAGAAGAGAGGAAATGATATTAAGAAAATTTATTAAAAGTTATCAAATCTGGCAGTTTAAAGATTTCTACACGTTCATACTCTGGATCTTCACAAACTGAAACAGGTCACGCCTGAGCTCTTCCCCGATTTGTTCACTACCAAGATCTCTCCTCTGTTGTAGCTCATCTTGTGCCACATGGAAGCCCTGAAGCCCTACTCAAGGCTACCCTCACCCAGTCCCTTGGCCTCCACTTAAGCCCTAACCACCACCTTTAAGGCTGTACACTTCTGGATTTAAATATATCTGTATAAATATATTTTTATTATATCAATTTGAAAAAAAATGTTCTCTTCTTTGATCCTCCACACCAGGATAAATCCCTGATTAGGATATGAAACCATTTTATATCTTTACTCAGCTTCCATTTCAATTGGCAAAGTGTCCAACCCTCAGGCACTTAGGTAGGCTGCCCATGTATTCTGCCCCTGGAACTACACTAAAATAAGAGAACTAGCCTGGACTATTTCCTGATTTTTTTTTACAACCCAGCTGTCTTCTCCAACAATGCTTCCCATGAGTCTCATGGTAGCTATTACAGCCCTAGGACTGGTACCATAATTAGCTCCTTGCCATGACTCATGCTTTTTTAGCTAAACCAGTCTTGAAATCATTTTCACTTCAACTATAAAACCTAGAACCATCAAGACTCTGATCTCCCTTTTTAGAACACCCCCCATGTGTATAAATAGAACATGTGGTGACCCATCGCTAAGCTTGCTACCTTAAAAGAATTTCATAATTTGAAGGAACTCAAAATTTACTCTAGAAATATCCACTTTATCTTTACAATATAACTAAACATTCCTGTAACCCTATATGAATGCAATAAATCTGAAGATTTTCCATTTATATAGTATTCCACCCCACAGTCCCACCCCACAGTCCATACAAGCAGATCTGATGAAGATAATTTCAAAAGCAGAACAGAATTACATGCACTTTCCCTCTGTTCTGCACACTAGAGGGAAATATCTATTTTAAGACAGGCATGTTATCTAAATTAGTAATGTAAAAGCTTCCTGGAAAGTTGTCATTTATAATGTTTAAATAGAAACTAACTGGACTCTGACACAAGGGCAACGACCCCAACTAGGAGTTTGTTAACCAACGGCTTTCTATCTTTTTTTCATCTTTTTGTGTCTTTCTGTTGTAGGGTTGTAAGTTACATTAAGATGGAAGTGAACACCCCATGAAACACAACTACACCTACTGTTCCTCGAAATACCAAGGGGTGTGTCTGCAGCAAAGCCATGTCCCATCTGTAACCGATAAATAGCCTTTGTAAACCACACTCTACCAGTACATATAAGCAGCACTCATCTCTCAAAATAAAGATCTCTACTAGGGCTTTGTTGTTGGATCATAGTTCCCTATTGGTACTATAGAAGTTTAGTGGGTCTGTTAAGGCAGGGGTTTTGACATGGTGGTACAGTATTTGATGAGCTAAGTTTAGTTGGTGGTAGTGAAGTAGGTTTTGAAATTCTAATCAGTGCAGTTTATGCAGGGATTGGCAGTGCTGAGAGTGTGATTTAGCTTTGGTTGCAAATCTAGCTATTTTGTTGTAAGATGTTGAAAGTTTATTAAGGTCAGTTTTATTTAGATTTGTGAATACTGGGGATGCGTAGAGTAGAGTTGATAGTAGATGAGTTCTGGCTATGGCAGTAATGGATTCAAGGATTAAGAATGTGTTGCTGTGATAGAGACAGCCTAGCTTTTTGTGGACTTTGGAGATGGTTAGGGATATGTGTTTATTGTATTTCAGTTGGTGGTCAATTGTAAGCCCTAGTATTTTGGCCTCAGAAACAGGAGTTATGAGGGTCTTATTGGCTGAGACAATAGGGAAGGTGGGGTCAATAGTCTTTGTTGGGCTGAACAGCATTAGTTGTATTTTTTGGGGTTCAGTATTAGCTGAGAATTTTTTAGCCAGTTTTCTATTTCTGAGAAGGATTCTTGGGCTTGGGTTTGTAGCAGTTGGATGTTGGGTGCAGAGCAGATGAGGGTGGTGTCATCTACGTATTGGATAATGTCGGCTTTTGTGGTTGCTAAGTGGAGTTGATTTGAAAAGATGTTGAATAGAAAGGGCCTAAGTAGGGAACCTTGAGGTACGCCACATTTGATTGGGAGAGGCGGGGATAGGGAGTTGAGCTATTTGATGATAGAGAGCGGTTGCCTACGTAGTTACTGAACCATTGTAATGCTGAATTATCAAGGCTGAGTCCGGAGAGGGAGGATAGTAGTTTTTTGTGGTAGACTGTGTTGAATGCTTTTAATAGATCTAGGAAGGTGGCAGGAAAAAGTTTCCCTTGGTTTCTGTATGCCTATGGCCAGGTCAAAATCCATGTTGAGTTTGAGAGAGTAGGTTGTTGGAGAGTAGATGGGAGAGAGTTGGTGATGGATACATCTTTCTAGGATTTTTGATAGGGGTGAGAGGATTGTGATGGGGCGGTAGTTGGATAAGTCAGTGGAGGGGCCGCCCTTGTATAGGGGATGATGTATGATGTTTTCCATAAGGATGGAACATAGTGCTCATTAATAAATTTATTTATTAGTATTGAGATTGGTAAGGCTATGGCCCTAGATGCAACCTGGAAGATTTCAGCTGGGAGGTTGTCGAGGCGAGGGTGATTGGCTTGAGTTTAGCTAGGAGGTTTTGGATGGTTGATGTAGATACTGGTTTGAGTGAGAAGGGGGTGGTACTTGACTGGGTTTTGAGGGTTGGTGGTGAGGTGGTGGGGTTTGTATCATTTATGAGTTTTAGTATGGAGGAGGTGAAATAGTTGTTGAACTGGATGCTATATCAAGGTTGGTGCCTTCTGTATTTGGTGGTGGTGTGGTGGTTTTTCCAGGTCTGAGGATGTTGTTCACTGTATCTCAGAATTTCTGTGGGTTGTTACTATATTTATTTTGTAGGGATAGGTAGTGATTTTGTTTGTCCATCCTAACCTGTTTTTTTTTGCCTTATTTCTAACTTTTAAGTAGGTTTGTCTGGATGTGGGTGTTTTTAGTTGTTTCCAGGATTTCCATGCTTTGTACCTTTCTTTTTCATAAGGGCTTTGTATTTTTAAGTAATCAGTGGGCAGGATTACTACATGCTCTAATTGTTTT
Source organism: Protopterus annectens (assembly GCF_019279795.1). Lineage (NCBI taxonomy): Eukaryota > Metazoa > Chordata > Ceratodontiformes > Protopteridae > Protopterus > Protopterus annectens. Next base: position 111,358,046 of record NC_056740.1, on the reverse strand, counting down.
TATTGGGGCTAGTTGGTTTAGGATTGTTAGAAATATGGAATTAAAGTATTCTACTGTCTTGTCCAGGGGGAGGGCTTTGGTGGGAGCCCAGTTGCAGGATTTTAATCTTTCTGTGAATAGGTCTGAGGGGAAGTTTTTGTGGGAATGGGTTTGTAGTAGGGAGGGTGGGTTGTTACATTTGAGTTTGTGTCGAATGAGAAAGGTTGGGTTATGGGTCACTAAGAGAATTGGGTAGTATACCACACTGGTGGGCAGTGTTGGCTTGGTTAGTGAGAATCCAATCTAATATGGATTCTCTTTTGGTGGCTTTATCTATGCAGGTGGGGGGTTGGATGAGTTGGGTAAAGTTATATAGGTTAATGTGGTTGGCTAGTGTTAGGGAGTGGGTAGAGTTCCTGTCAATGTTAACATCACATAGCACTATGGTTTCATGAGAGAGGGAGTGGAAAGCCCAGTGGAGTATGGATTCTAGGGTGTTTATGTTGTCACCTGGTGGGATATATATATATATATATATATATATATATATATATATATATATATATATATATATATATATATATATACACACACCTAGCAAGTTTAGATGTTTGTGCTGGTTTAAGAGGAGTGTGGCAAGTATAGTCTCAGCATTATTAAAGTTTGTAGGTTTCATTTGTAAGAGCTGGATCTTTAGGTTAGATTTGATCAGTAGGACAATACCTCCACCTCTTTTGTTGTGTGGTCTGTCCACTCTTAGAATGTTATAACCGGGTGGAGTTACAGAGTTGTCATTGACATGGGGTTTAAGACAAGTCTCTGTTATGATCATTATGTTGGGGTTATATATATAGATAGATGAGTACAGTTCTTATATTTTGTTCAAGATACTATGGATGTTCAGATTTATTAGTAGTAGGTCAGTGGGTTTGCACTTCAGTGGGGGTGGCTGTTAATTGTGTTTATGGGGGTAGATACTGGGCCTGGGTTGGGGTGGATGTCACCCCCTAGTAGTAATTGAGATGCAATGTTGGAGAGGGTTTTGAGGTAGGAAACTAGTAGACAGTGATATCTGTAGCTATATTACTTTTTAGTTTCTGGGATGTGGTGTATTGGTGGAGTGGTTAGGGGGTGGGATTGTCTATGGTTGATTAGGGGTGTGTCTAAGTGTTTGTGGGTAAGGGTGGGTGATTTGTTGTAGTTGAGATGGGAGAGTGAATAATAATAGGAGATGGGAGAGTGACTAATGATAGGAGGTACTGGAGGAGATTAGGTTGAGTGCTATAGATAAGAAAAACAGTAGTAGTAGAGAAGGGTGGTTCTGGGGGTAGTGGGTGTGGGTCATGCTGAGAGTGTATTGGTTGTAGAAAAAAGGGTAAGGGGACGTTCAATAAGTGGTATGGATGGGCTGTGGGTGTTGTTGCCTTTGGTTGGGTGTTGTAGATGGTCATGTGATTTTGGGTTAGAATAAATCTATGAGTAGTGGGGGGCAGGTGGAAAATTGGGGCAGGGTAGGGGACCGGAGTGGAGACGCACCTAGGAGTGCAGGTAAGTGTCTGCAAGAAACTATCAACAATGAGTTAGATTAAGTAAGAATGGAGAAATGGCCAATAATGATTCTGTTAGGACTGTAGAAGCTTGCTAGTTACCTAATTACAAACAAGAGGAGGTTTTGCAAGTGATAGTATCAAGTCAATGGAGTGAGTTATGGGGAGCAGAGGGAGAGAAATTGTTTTATGCCCTGTAGGGAGTATCGGGGGCTACCATTAAAATACTTTCTCACTGCCAACCCTTGTGTAGCTATTAATGTAGGCAGATACTAACCTTTTTGCCTGAAACAAAAGATAGTCTGATGGTTCTCCTGTCCTGGGGCATTCACAAGGGTGGGTTACTTGTGCTCAGTATATGGGGGACCGCCTGCAGTTGGGAGATGCTGTGTTAATGCTCTGTGACCAAAAATATGAGAAAGTTACTTATAAGCAGGTATCATATGTCTAGAATCAGTACATTAGTGAGAAAAATTAAGAATGTATGCTGTTCTGCATATGTTAAATATAAAGTAAGAATTTTGGTGAATGGGTGGTTAAGCAAAGAAAGAGATATAAAGAGAAGTCATTTGATTAGCATATTGTTTGCATTATTTACGAATGTATTAGTTAAAGATAAAAATCTGCATATAAAATGTACTACTTATAGTACTAATGAAGGGATAACAATTCCAGTTATTTTTACTTATGCAGATGATATTATATTGATTATGAGAAACAAAGTCTGGATGAAAGAAGTTATAAGTGCATCAATGTTTAAACATAATAAGCCTAATTTTAAATAGAGAAAAAAGCAAATAATTGGGTGATATACTAAAGAAAAAAGGAGTATCTTTTTGAGTGTGAAAGAAAGCTCTGTGTTAGGAAGATTTGGGGACTAAAATTGTAAGTGAGGAACAATGGAATAGGCTACTAGATGAAATAAAGGAGCTTTGTTGCTTTTGAAAAACATTCAAGCTATCATTTAATAAAAAGGTTTATTTGATTAATTTATTTATACTGGGAAAATTGCATATTTATCAAGGGTCTCCATGAGGCAGTAATTTGTGAAAAAGAAAATTCTAAGAGTATTTTTTTCTTTTATATGGGGTTTGAAATGGAATTCAGTGAAGAGAGAAGGTCACTGTAAGCTGCATGTCGGGTGCCAGGATCCGCCACATAACGCAAGCACTCAGGTCACTCCAAAGCAAGTACAAGTATGACTCCGTCATTATCCATGCTGGTGTGAATGACCTGAGACGTACCTCCCTGGACTACATGAAAAGAGACATATAGGAGATCTCTGACCATGTAGCCCAGGCTGGTATGACCCTGACCTTGAGTAGCATCTTGCCCTCACCAAGAATGATGCCACAGTATAAAGACAAAATGATCAGTTTCAACAATTGGCTAAAGTATTGGTGTCATTCAAAGGGGATCCAGTGCCTGTCAGCCTGGGATGACATGCTCGACAAGCCACGTTGCTTCGCTAGGGATGGCTTGCACCTGTCACCCTTAGGCTTTCGTATACTGGCCAAGGCTCTTGCCACCCCCATAGTGCCTTTTTTAGGCAAGGCTCAAAGTACAAACCCACCTCCATAGACAACCCAAGGATAAAAAAACTATAGGTAATGCTACTGAACGCCAGACGTCTAAACCTCAAGATTCACGCATTCGAGGCTCTCCTCAGTATGGAGAAAATCGATGTCTGTGCAGTAACAGAAACCTGGTTCAAGGCTCCTGAGAGCACCCCAGCACTAACAGGTTATAACTCATACCATGCGTTTTGGCCCCAAAACTTGGACCGAAGCACAAAAGGAGGAGGAGTACCTATATTCATCAAAGATACCTACACCTCCAGGTTAGTGGCACTGCACAAAGCATCGGAAACCATCCATATGCAACTAACAGCGAGCAAAACTGCCTTTCAGTTTGTAGCATGCTACAGAACACCCTCCCTATTACAGGAACCCCACTTGGCATTCCTGAGAACACTGGAGAATATGAAGGTCTCTCCAAGCACTATGTTATTGGGTGACTTCAACTACCCAAACATTGACTGGGAAAACTACTCAAGCCCAAACACCCTCGCCTAACAGTTCCTTGAATTTATAAACTGTAACGCAATGGAACAACTGGTCACCACTCCCACAAGAGGGAACAATATATTGGACCTGGTCATCACCAACATGGGGACTCTATGTTCCACACCAAAGGTAAACCCCTCACTGGTAAGATCAGACCATAAACAAATTTCCCTGGACATCCATATCCCGTACCAACCCCCAGCCAAGGAAATCACTGTAAAGAATTTCTCAAAAGCCAACTTTGCACTTCTCAAGACTGAGGTGGAATCCTTCAAAGCCCCTGGGCCAGAGGATAATACAGCCCAATCCACAGAATCCTTTACAAATGCATTCTATGAGCACTTGCAGGAATGCATGGATCGTACTATCCCAAATAAAACCAAGACTCACTCCTCCAAAAACAGGAGACCGATCTGGTGGACCCCAGCCATAAATAAGCTATACAACAGAAGGAGGAAGCTACTACATGACAGAGCAAAATCCCAAAAAGGGAAGGCATGTCTAATCAGTATTAGCAAGAAACTTTGATCCCTCATAAAATCATCAAAGGCCAGTTTCGAAAGAAAAATTGCCCATGACACTAAAGATAATCACAAGGCTTTCTTTAGTTATGTCAGGAACATGGGCGGAAACTCCCAGATATGCTCTGAATTGTTGCATAACGGTACAAAATATACTGAACCTACAGACATAGCCAACATCCTGGCAGACAGATTCAGCGCAAACTCCCCACCCCCTTCCCCCCCAAAGGAGCAAATGCCTATCCCAACTGAATGTAACCTCCCTGACATCACAGATGCACAGGTGAAAGCTGCCCTCTCCAAAGCAAAAAACATAGCATCTATGGGACTGGACGGTGTCCCAGGCTGTGTCTTACACGAGCTCCAAGAAGAACTGAACCCTCACATTAAGTCACTGTTCAAACTTAGCCTTACTACAGGATATGTACCAAAAGAATGGCGTACAGCTACAGTGGTCCCACTCCACAAAGGTGGTGCCACAACGGACCCCGGAAACTATCACTCCATAAGCCTGACTAGTCTGGTCTGTAAAGCTATGGAGCGTATTATCATGGAACTCATAAACAAAGACATTGGGAGCCTCCAGACACTGGACCCTACCCAATTTGGCTTTGTTAAGGGCAGATCTTGCCTCTTAACCTAGTTGATTTCTTTGAAACAGTTACCATCGATGAGGGCAAGGTAGTCCACACAGCCTACCTGGACCTCGCAAAAGCCTTTGACACAATACCCCACTCGGGCATCATAAATAAGCTTACCAGCTTAAATATCAACCCCTATATCAGAAGATGGGTTGCAAACTGGCTCAGAGATAGAACCCACATGGTCAGAATCACAGGTGTCATGTTCGAATCCAAACCAGTTACAAGTGGCATCCCACAGGGCTCAGTTCTGGGACTTCTCTTGTTCGGTATATACTTCTCTGAGGTTCAGGCTAACACGGGGGGATTATGGCTGACAAAGTTTGCAGATGAATGCAAACTGAGGGCCATAATCAAATCTCCAGCTGACACAAGCATCCTCCAAAAGGGTCTCACAGAGACGGATGCTTGGTGCCAGAGCCACGGCCTCAAGCTAAATGCTAAAAAGTGCATAGTCATCCCCTTTGGGAAAAACAAGGTGCCCACAAATTACCACATAGGTGGTAATCCATTAAGTACGGAAGAAATAATTAGAGATTTGGGGAGCAACGTAGATAGTAATCTCTCCTTTGATAATCACGTTGCCAAAGTGGTTAGAAAGACCTTCTATATAGCCCACCTTATCACGAAAGGGTTTGCATCTAGATCAAGAGAGGTCATTGTGCCCCTCTACTCGTCACTCATCAGGCCCATAATTGAATACAATGCCCCTTTTGGGATGTACCTTACCCGACACCTGCAGCAACTGGAGAGACCCCAAAAGTACCTCACCAAGAGGATCATGGGCTACAAACAGATGTCCTATGCAGCTCGACTAAAGAAACTCCAGCTCTACTCAGTTGCTTACTGCCTACTCAGAGGTGATCTATGCCTGATGTGCAAAGCCATGCCAAACCCAGAATTAATGGACATGCTCCACCTCAAAAAATCCAAGTCCCTTAGAGCTACATGCTCCAGGGACCTAAAACTCAGCACAAAAATAAATAGGACATGCTGGAGGGACAGATTCATTTCCCAGAGGCTCCCCTCACTCTGGAATAGAATCCCAATTCATGTTAGACATAGCCCCTCGCTGACCCTCTTCAAGCGAAATTTGGACGCGTGAATGGGAAATCACAAATTCACCCCTGGGATCTCTCCTGTGTCCCTGCTAGACAGAGGCACAGTAAACTAATCTTAAAAGGGTACCTTCTGTGACCTACTTTACAGAGGCACAGTAGGCTAATCTAATAGGGAGGCGGAAGCCAAATACACTCTGGCTAGGCTTATAAATGCCCTAGGGCAGATAGCCTAGTATCTACCTATGAACCTATGAACCTATGAGAGGAATTTTACATATGGATAAGGAAGATGAAGGTTTAGAATGAATAAATACAATCATTTATGCTGCTTCTTATAATTTGTATGAAGTTCTGTTTTGTATAAAAGGTAAAAAGGATAAGTTAGTAGTACATTTACTAAAGTGCAAATATGAGTGACATTGATGTTTGTTAAAAAAATCAATAGAAAAAAAGAATGTATAACTGAAAAAAATGAGATAACAAGAAAAAAATATATCATTGAAAATAAATGAAATGGAAAATGAGAGAAAAGTGTGGTATGAAATATTATGATACAATATTATGATGTTAATCTTTGTGCTGAGCTAGTGAATGAAAAAGTTAAAGCTACAAAATTATGAGAGGCATGATAAAATAAGTAAGTAGAATCTCAAGAGTTGTGTGGAAATTAGTGATTATTAAATTACTAGTAAAAAGAAATATGCCATATAAAAAAAAATCATCGTAAGAGTTTGCATTTATTGTGGTAAAAAGAAGCTAAAGAACTTGTTTTCTTACAATGTGTAAGGGTTTGCAAAACTATGGGAATATTATGTAAAAAAAAAGTTCTTTGAAAATATAAAGCAGGTAAATGAAATGAATAGGGAAATGATTATGTATGGATATTATTGCCATAAAAATAATGGCTATGTTACAATAGAGAAAAGATTATTTTATGTTGTGTGGATCATTTGGCATGAATAAAAACAAAACAAAAACTCCAGCAAAGCTAGAACTTCCAGTAGTGACCTCCAAACCTCTTGTATCAGAGGCACATGGGATATATGCAAATGATCCTTATGAACATCAGGTGTTTCAGCTAAATGGCAATTCTGAATGGCCATGACTTTTTTCATCATTTTAATGGACAATAAAGCCAACCCCCATTAGCTATGAATATGCATATTTCAACTTTGTTATGACCTCATCAGCACAGCACAAGCAGAATGTTTAACTAAGCATTAGAAACACAGGGCTGTTATACCCAGCTGATGTCCATTATCATTAGGGTCACTGCAAAAATATCCCAAACAACAAACTAAAACAATGAGTGAGATGGTCACTAAAAAAAATCAGTAAAAACAAAATGAAAACTCCAGCAAAGCTAGAACTTCCAATAAGTGACCTCCCAAACCTCTTGTATCAGGGGCACATGGGATATATGCAAATGATCCTTATGAACATCAGATGTTTCAACTAACTGGCAATTCTCAATGCCCATGACTTGTTTCTTCATTTTAATGGACAATTGCAGGCCAATAAAGCCAATTGTAGGCAGTGGTATGGGAATTAATATTAGAAAAACAAGAAGCCCTATGGTAACTAAGGATGAAATCCCTACAATGGCCAGGACTGAATGACAGTTTTTCACTTGCATGTTTTTTAAAACTAAAATCTCTGGAAAGATTAATTTTACATAGAAGTGGTTTTATATGTTTTATGTTAACATTAAATAGTATGTTTTAGTCATTGTATTTTATTTATATGAGACAGAGTATATTTATTCATGTATTTATTACTTTAATAAGATATATCCTATTAGTTATGTAAATAAGGGGGGCGTGTTTTTAGGATTGATTATATGCCATTCAAGTATTTAAATGAAGTGTATCCTACTAACTAAATCACTTTGAAGAAGTTCCTGACTGAGCAGGGAAGAAAGCTTGTGCATATAACCTTGGTTTTTGTGTGGAATAATTCTTTGTGCTTGAAATCTACTTGGTGACATCATTTAACTTTTTTTACCTGCATCAGCTGCTCGCCAGCTCCATGTGTGCTGGTTTTTACTCATTAGTTTATATTTTGTGTTTATTTTTTTTCTGATATGATAATATGCTTCCCTAAAAGAAAAGAAAAGACCATTATTAATTAGGCCACAATTTTATCTAATATATGATAAAAATGCATTTGAAGACCACCTCCCCAATCTCTTAATCACTTTAATGGAACTACCATCTCTAGCTAAATCTGAAACCCTACTGATCCTAAATGAGTGATCTGCAAACCTATCCGCAGGAAATCCCATGCAACGTAAAACCCTCCTCACCAAACCTATGAATCTATTACTTAACACCACCTTCCCATTCATTGAACAAAAAATTAACTCATCTACACTTCTCTTCTGCCTCTTCATGAATTCTTTAGCCCATGTTACTGGACAAAGGCTAAGATTCCTGTCAGGTTTAATCACCACCAAGCATCCCCTACCCAATTGATCTGTATTACTCTTCCTTATTCTATAGTAACCTCTCCCTCACTTATGATAACATCCTTCCAACATAATGAACCTAACAACTCTGAAATATGGAAGGCGCCAAAATATAACCATGTACACAATGTGCCCCACATAAAGTAATCCGAAGACCCCATTTGTAACAAACCTAACCCTCTCAACAAAACTTTCAATATAACCCTTGTAAGTGGCCACCGAATGTCCCTACATTCCAGCACCACTCTCCCCCAACTCCTCAACATTCGCCCTAATGTCCAAGATTTGGTGAAATTTTGCAACCCCGCTACCTTAGTGAAAATGCTAATTGCAGCCAAATCCACATTGACTGTCTGCAAAGCCTTGCCTATCCCCCAGGCATGAGCTACATATTGCAATAGTAATTCCTCCGACCATACCCCCTCCTCTTTTGGCAACTGCAAAACAAACTGATTAAAATCAGAAAGAGCCCTACCATATTCCTTCCTCATAGAAGGGGCCCAGGAATGCCAAACCAACCACCCAGCTACTTTAACCCAAGATTCCACACCTCTTCTGTCCAGGTTTCTGGCACTTCCTCCAGCCATGGCGCCAACCCTCAAAACCTGCAAAACTGAAATCAGGACAAGCTATCAGCAATCTTATTCTTTACACCAGGCACATGCACGCCTGTAAAGGAAAAATTTATTAAGAGGCTCTGCAAAACCAATTTACGTAATACCAACAATAACAAACCCGACTTAGCCATCTTCTTTTGTAATACTCTCACTATAGCCATATTGTCAGAGTGAAAAATTACACATTTGTCCCTCAAATGCTCCTTCCACACAACAGAAGCTGCCCATATAGGTATCAACTCTATACTTCCTCCCAATCCTGAAGCCATTCAGCCGCAATCCACCGATCCCCAAAATAGGCCCCCATACCAGCACCCCCAGCTGCATCTGTAAACAACTGAAGTTCCTCCTGCCCTACCCAGTCTGACTGCCAAAAAGAGATCCCATTAAATTGTTTCACAAAACCATCCCACAAGACCAGGTCCTCCTGCACCAGTTGGATCACCTAACCCAATGGTGTTTAGTCCGACCCCCTTTCAACTTATAAGTAACCGACCTACAAAAGGCTCTCCCTGGGTGCACAGCTCAACAGGCAAAATTCAAAAGCCCCAACAACTCCATGACTGAATGAATCCGAATCTTATCCTTGCCCAGCACCAAACGTATAGCTGACCGAAGCCTCTCTATCTTATCCCCGGGTAGGCAAAACAGTCCCCACTCCGCATAACCCATTAGTCCCAGAAACTCTAAGGCTCTCACTGGACCTTCCACCTTATGCTGAGCCAATGGTACCCCTAACTCCTCACACATGCTCGTAAACTCCTGCAACCCCTCCTGTGCTCCTACCCTTCCTTCGCCCACCAACAGAAAATCATCTAAATAATGCACTGCCTTTTGAGTTCCCACTCTCTGCTGACAAATCCAATGCAATACCGTACTGAACTTCTCAAAAGTCGCACATGCCACTGAACAACCCATAGGCATAGCTTTATTGAAGTAGTACTTATCTCTTACCTGCATCCCCAGTAACGGCCAATCCTCACTCCTAATAGGCAACAAGCGAAAAGCAGACTCAATGTCAAACTTAACCAGCCATGGCTTCCAAAATTCCCTAATCACTTTCACCGCATCATCCAAGGAAGCATAATGCACTCTAACCTCCTCATCTGGAATAAAATCATTCACTGAATTCCCTTCCGGATGCGACAAGTGATGTAGTCCCCGGCCTGTTTCTTGGCACTAACCCCAAAGGTGACACCTCATAAATACTGAAAGGTGGACTGTCAAAAGGGCCCAATAAATGCCCCGTCCAACACTCCTTCTCCACTAAAACCTCCAGGATGTCCTCTTTACCTTGAACTGATCGCAGATTCTTGCAACCCCCCCACCCCCTCACACGGTGGACTTTATAGGAAACTCCGCCTGAAATCCTTGTAGTATCTCATTTTTGATGCCAAGACCAGGAAACCAGCAAAGCATACTCCGCAGGACATCCACCTTAATGAGGAATGGCGCCCCTTCCTCTTTTCATAGGTTCATAGGTTCATAGGTTTATACTAGGCTATCTGCCCTAAGGCATTTATAAGCTTAGCCCAAATTTTTGTGGCTTACGCCACCCCTTATATGAAAACATACTGTGCCCATTAGTTTGTTGTGCCTCTGTCCAGCAGTGACACAGAGATGATTCCCGGGGTAAACCTACGATCTCCCATCCACAGGTCTAGATTTCTCTTGAACAGAGTCAGCGAGGTGCTCTGCCTCACATGGACCGGGATTTTATTCCACAGCATAGGGAGTCTCTGAGTGATAAATCTATCCCTCCAGCACGTCCTATTTATATCCGTGCTAAGGTTTAAGTCGCTTGCTCTAGTGGTTTTGGTGGATTTGGATTTTTTGAGGTGCAGCATGTCCATTAATTCCGGGTTGGACATGGCCTTGTATGTCAGGCACATGTCACCTCTGAGCAGACGGTATGCGACTGAATAGAGCTGGAGTTTCTTCAATCTGGCAGCATATGACAGATTTTGGAGTCCCTTTATCCTTTTGGTGAGGAACTTTTGGGGTCTCTCCAATTGCTGCAGATGTCGGGTGAGATACATCCCGAATGGGGCATTGTACTCGATCATTGGTTGCTTCTAAAAAACCCAAGTCCCCAAGACCCGTGAAAATTACCCTTACCACAAACTGTTTAAAACCCCTGCGAGGTGAAGCTTTGCCCACCAAATCCACTCTCACGAACCGTAATATTGGAGTTCCATGTGGAAAGGTCTTGCCGACAACAGTAAATGGCCGAATGACTCCCTCCACATCTTGAGCAAACATGTGCAAATTTGCACCCCACCCATGAACAAGAACCACTATTAAAAGATCAACACACACCCACTGCTTCTCCCCCACTCACCCTTCTCTTAAAGCCACCATAACTATCCATCATCATAGCTAACCATATATCCAGATGAGGTACCTCCCAATGTAGTGACAGGTCCACAGCCTTCCGTTTGCAGAAACACTGATCGTACCAAAGCCACTCATTACCCAGCCTTAACCATTGCACCTCACGAATGGTAAGGAAATATCCTAGAAGAGGCAAGGCCAATGACCTGTCCTTCTCTATCTGCACTGCCATAAAGTAAATAAAGTCAACCACCCAATTATCCCATGTCCTAGGGTGAAGCTTACCTACCCTCTTCCTTCCCAATGCCGCTAAAGTCACCAAGTATTTGCTATTAGATAACTCTGCCTCCACTAGCCAGTGGACTCCTTCTGTATCGATCAGTTCAAACAAATCCACATACTCGCCTTTCCAAATTTTTTCTTTGACCAACCCCGGAATGTGCAGAGTCAGGAAAACCGCTCCGGCCCCCTGTCCCAAAGATTGGGTGGCTAATCAGTCCCCCAGCTGCAGCCCAAAGTCAGAGTCTACCTCTGAGTCCAAAACCGAACTGTCCCCGGAGCCATCACCCACCCCAGTCACATCTCCGACAGGGTACCTGGCACCTTATGCTAGCTGCCTCTGAGCACCCTATATCACTTGCAAACCTCCCCTGAGGTCCCCAACTAACAAGTCATCATCATCCCTACCCCCCACACAATCCTCAACCCATAGCTCCCCAGACAATACTGCTGAAGTAAAACCATTACCTGCACCTTCATCTTGAGACGTACTGGGAGCTGGTGTGTTCACTGCAACCACCTGCTTCACTGTCTGTTGTCTTTTACCCCCAAGCTAGGGTTCTCACCATGGTGCACCACCTCTTCTGACCCAGAGCCTGTTCTGGTTCCATTACCACCTCAGACATCACGCCTCCTGGAAGAACTCTTCTGCCTGGGCCACAATAGCTTGCCATTGCTGTCTTAGTTATGGTAAATTAGCCATCTGTAAGAAAGAAACACACAATGTTAATGCTGTTCCATGAACCAGACTGCCCTACTCCATCCTCCCAACCCCTATAATGTTGCCTTGCCCTTCACCCCATTTCTCTCTACCAACTCCCCTACTTACCTGTACTCTCCAGCTGAGAACAACCCCTTGCAGAACTTACCTGCAAAGCATGCACTCTGACCACTAACTATTGCACTTATACCTTTACCCAAGGATTAAAATATGCAGCTCCCTGAAATGCACTTCACCCTTCAGCTGCACACACTTCAGCCACACACATTCAGCCACACACTTCCCTTCAGCTACCAACCCCTTTTATATAACCACCTGGAAAAAAAAAAAAAACCTTTTGCATCTATATTCTACCTGCCTCCATTGCAGCAGCACAGCTAAACCAGCACCATTCGACAACCAACAAGCCTGGAATACCTTACTTCCTCACTTTGGACAGCAAACCCTTGTCCACACTAAAGGTAACAGCCATTACCTCCACTGCGCATGTGTAAACCAGAGCCCAGACCAAATGGCCACAAAAACGGCAGTGGAACCACATGAACCCACCAGGAAGAAGCTAAAAGATCTTCAAACCACTACCACTAATGAGGCAAGTCAGTGGGGCCATTATTCCTTAACCTAATGGCCACTACTGTCCATACACATGCACAAAAACTGCCAGGCTGACCCTGGAGATCAGAGAATGGCCACAGAAGCTCACAAACCCACCAGGGAGCACGAGTAGATCCTCCACCCACTACCCTCAACATTACAGGGTCTGGATTACTATGAGGGACCCCCACAGCCTCCCACGACCACCAAGCTGTACATTTTTTTTTAATTACTAGGCCAGACCACATGGCTGCCACCCAACCACATGGCCCTACCGAGAAACGAGACAGTGACAGGCCTGACGAATCCCCTGGAGACACCAGGGGATGACAGCAAGCAGCCTCGGCAACACAGGACGATAGCAAGCAACCTCAGCAACCACACTGCCCTAACGAATATGGGGACAGTGACCGGCCCAATAAATCAACCGGAGACAACACTGGACCACCAGCAAGCACCTCAGCAACCGAGAAACAACCAGAGACACCACCGGATACCAGGAAGCAACCTCAGCAACCCCATGCCTACTGGACCCCCCGAAGAATCAAACCTGTACGCAGGTAAGCCGAGCATCACACTCGTACAGACAGTACCCGCCAACCATTCACCCACACACACTCTCCTCTCAGTAACCCTTTCAACAACTTCCATACCAGCAAGTCCTGTCATCCACCTGGACTCCTCAACTCCACCCCCCACATTAAATTAACTATACTACAGAGAAAACACAAAAAAGAGAGAGGAGTGAACTAACTCAGTTAGCCTAGCACCCCTCTCTCCCCACCATCCAAGGCCTACATGCATCCACAATACCTACAGGTCATATGGATGTGAGCTAGCTATTATTTCACCACCAAATCACATCAAAATGTACCTACTTCATTTAATCCCTAACACTTAATCCTGTCATAAGTCCCTCCTTCCCCTATATCACTTCCTCTAACCTCTTCCTTTCTCTTTAACCCTTTCACCACTACAATCCCACTATCCTACCTATCTGCAAAGACTCCCATTAAATCCTAACTTCTATACCCACCCCACCCCTTTACTCTTGCTTGTGGGACCAGGACAACTTAGTTTATCCCAAACAACATTTATCAAGTGTGTTTTCTGTATCATATGTCTGAACTGTACGCATATTTTCTTTTTCATTCCTTAACAGTGTTTAATATTAAAGAATGTTCTGTCCCAAATAGCTAAACTGTATTTAGAGTTATTTACTTGATAATGTTTTATTAACTGGGATGTTTATCTGAATTGTGTCCTATTTCTAGTGGAGACCAGGGGAACAACGATTCATAAAGAGTTCATACATACAGAGGGGTAAATAAAAATATAATTACAATGCAATTTAAATCTGTTTTTAAAATAATGGGGCAAGAAAATTGCACAAACTTGCACTGAGATAGTATAATGTATAAAACAGGAAAATCCTCTGTAAATCTTGACAGCAAATGATAGAGTGATGCCAGATATGCCTGTGAGTAAGGTTACCATACGTCTGGGTTTCCCCGGACACGTCCCTTTTTTGGACTCCTGTCCGGGTGGTTTTTGAAAATTCTGTGATTTGTCTGGGTTTACCAGACATCCCTATTTCGGGGTCTTTCTTCCACTTTGTTTTTTTTTTTTTTTTGATTGGCTCATATACCGGTATACCAGCCAACCAAAAAAATGGAGCTGTGTTCAATGTGGAACTGCTTGATGTTCCACATTGAACAGAAGAGGGTCCGCTGTGCGTGTTTTTGATTGGCTCGTATACCGGTATATGAGCCAATCAAAAAGCAGAGCTCTGTTCAATGTAGAACTGCTTGATGTTCCGCATTGAACAGAAGAGGGTCTGCTGTGCGAGGTTTTCATTGGCTCGTATACCGGCATACGGGCCAGTTAAAAATCTCTTCACCCTAAGGGGGGGGACAAGAATAAAGACCTTTTTTTTTTTTTGCTCTTCAGCCCTAAGAGGTCCTGAGAGGTCCTCTTTTACATACAACCAAATATGGTAACCCTACCTGTGAGTATAAATTGTTGAACAGGAGAACAAAACTTATACATATAGCTTTAAACAATAATTTTAGAAATGCCAGATGCTGATAGGGAGGGCAACATCATTAACATTAACTGAATGACACATTTTGTTACAGACCTGTGACCAGGTATAATAGTAGATTAGTATGACTGCCTGTGTCAGGGGCATTTATTTGCAGATGCATTCCACTAGGCTTATTACAACATAAATATATATACATATATATGCATATATATATATATATATATATATATATATATATATATATATATATATATATATACATATATAGATATATATATATATATATGTGTGTGTGTGTGTGTGCGTGTGTATGTGTGTGTGTTTATACACACACACACACACACACACACACACACACACACAAACACACACACACACGCACACACACACAATATTACTATTTTCATAAAGGTTTCAGCTTCTTTTTTTTGAAAACGTTATCCATTGATCTAAAATTAGGGGGGTTGGTACTCTTTTATTAAGAGATTTGTTTAGTTGCTGGGGAAAAAACTGATAGGCAGAGTTTAGTAGGTAGTAGGTAGTTTATGCTTGAATGTGACATGTCGTTGTGATAACAGGTGGTCACAGTGGTCTGTCCTAGTACCTAAGCCGAGGATTAACTTTCCAGATTTAAAGTAAGTTTGTTCTAATTTCATGAGAACATAGGCAAGAACACCAGAAGAAACAGTATGCATATTTTGCCTGTCTCATTGTGCTTGGAACTTTTCTGTGTCCCCTATGTAAACAGAACTCTTTCCAGTATATTAACCCCGTCAATAAAATATCAACAAAAAAGTAAGTAAATACATATCTAAATCAAGTCCCCTAGACATCAGCTGGTGTAATTCATGTCCCTGGAAGCATATTGTCTGGCAATTTTTGTAAAGATTGTAAGCTGTTAAAAAACTTTCTTTTTGCAGTCCAGGGTCAGATTTCCTTAGCCACGATTTGGTTAATGTGTGACTCTGAACAAGTCAGTAAACCAGAGAATGTTCATGGGCAGAGTCTGAAAAGGGTAATTTGAGATCAGTGTGCCACCACAGATAACAAAGGTAAATAGATACATATAAAAACTCTTTAAAATCTGTGACTGTAATCTGCACATTTGACAAACTGTCAGTCTCTAAGATTTTATGGATTATCTTCCTTTTTCATGCAGTGGCAGCTAAAATCATTTCTGTTCCCCATTAGGATAAAGGGAAATTCCACATATCATCTTTGCTTTCACAGTACCTCCATACCTCAAGGCTAGGAATATGCTAACATTTTACTGCCAAATCAGGACATGCAACAACTGATAGCCCCCATCACTGTGCAGTTTGTATAATACACGAGTATAATACCTTACGGTTAGTGAACACGAGTATAATACCTTATGGTTAGTGAACACGAGTATAATACCTTAAGGTTAGTGAACAGGAGTATTTTGCATTTTCCATAACTGGAGATTTATTCATCTGTTTGTTTATTTATATTTGTTTGCTGGAGTAGCACATTGATCTCAGTGGACCAATTAGAGGTTCATCCCAGCTGAATATAGGTATAAGAACAAACAATCATAGTTAACAATTACAAACAAATTTGATTAAAACAAAAAGCAATTGTCAAAGGAGGTCAAATGCAATTTCACTGTGATCTGTGAATAAGTAGGGAGCATAGTTTTATCACTTCTTGCAGTCATTGCTGAGATAAAGAGACCAATAAGTGATGTATTAACTTTTTACACACTGTAGTAATATGAAAGTAAATATGGAAGTGAATATTTACAAGTTCTGCAGGTCTGTAATTAGTCTTTGTATATCAGGGAAGATATACTAGCTATAGGACTGAGTTAACAGCTGCAGTGGTGCAGTGGTTAGCGTTGTCACCTCACAGCAAGAGCTTCTCCCATTTGATTCTCGGCTGGAGCGCCTTCTGTGTGGAGTCTGCATGTCCTCCCCGTGGTTGAGTGACGTTAAAAGGCATGCAGGTAGGTGCGTTCATGAATGGGTGTGCCTTCTTTGAAGGTCGGGCGTCGGGCTGGCAACTCAGCACCGTAAAAAAATCCACTGCCAATCATTAGCAGGCTGGAGTTCCGCTGTGGCGACCCCTAACTGGGAAAAGCCAAAAGACATTAGTATTGTATAACCAGATGAATGAGAATTAGGTTTGTAAAAAGAAAATAAACTTCATTGCATTAGCCCACTAAGCAACATTACCAGCTCACTGAAGACATTGAGTTGTAAATGTAGTAAAACATTTTGTTTACTTTTGAGATTAATGAAAATGTCAGCCAATCAACCAGTTCCAAAATGCAAAGGGGATTATACAGCCTTTGAAGTACATTAGAATAAAACACTTTTTCCCTTAAATAATAGTATGACAATGTATACAAGTATGAATGTGATGCAGTTATGTCCAAAGAAATATTAGACCACATACTAATTATTTTAAATAAATAAAATAAACATTTTTTGCATTAATTTCAGGTAGGTAGCATTTTCTTTGGCTTTCCTGGACTTTTACAGATTACTTACTCTTGGCACATATGCCCTTTCTTAGAAAAGGAAAGATCAAACAATGCAACAATTCAGTATGAAACAATAATATGCTTTGCTGTCTGTAGATATAATTATAAAACGGGTTTCATGGAAATGAAGGAAGAAAGCTCACTTGAGAGTAAACATTGCAATCTAGTACACGCGTTTAACTTATGATGTGGATTTTAATCAACTCCTTAGATTTGAACATTATATTAATTTCATAATTAGCAATAGTTACTATAAATACATAATTTATTTTAAAGAGAGTGAAGGTGGTAGCACTATATGACATAACTTAACAAATGTGATAGTACTCAGCCTTTGATATAAAAGAGAATAATAATTCATATTCATTATTGCCTGGAGCTGACCCAGCTTGTGATATAATAGATGCATGAATGATTTTAGACATGCCTTCACTTAAAATCAACATTTTTACATGTTTTCATCACCATTTATAATAGTGTTATTGACATTAGATGTCAAGCTAACATTGCAGTACACATTAGTCTTGCTAGCCAGTGGGTCTATTCTGCTCAGTTATCTATTCTTTATTAATTTTTTTTTCTGTGAGAAGCTAGTTCCACAGGTGCATAGGACAAATTATTTTGTGTTCTATTTATCTGCTTCAGTTAAAGTTTTGCAGGGACAGCAAAAAGAATGTGCATCAGTCCCTCATTACGTCACATGTTGTATCCATTTTAAAATGCATGTTTGGAATATAAGGAGAAACCATATATGGGAATTTTTAACAATTTAATACACTGTTGTAACAAATTAGCAGCCATGTCAACAACAAGCTTCACCAAATGCCTAAAAAACATTCAAATTACCAGGGCACTGTTGTGATGTTTAGGAACCAAAAAAAAAAATTAAATGGCAACGTGAACAGGAAATACAAATATAAGTATCTTTACTCTACAGAAACACCCCTCAGGTGTCGATACCGGAACTAATTTAGAATGTGCAGTAAGCAGCATATTTTGAAAAATTAATTTCTAAAGCATAAACCAGTTATATAGTATCACAATATGTCTGATATCTATGATGGTAACTATGGAATCCACTTATGTCTCGTACTTGACAGGTTTCTGCAAAATAGTGAGAAAAGAGTGCCCTAAAGTGTATATTATTTCAGCAGTACTGTCTTTCCTGTTCAAAAATGGAATTATTTTGTCTGTTTGCTGTAATCAGCACCTGATTTCCTCTTACTTTTCTGTTCAGTCCTTTTGTCTCACCAAGAAAAGTCACTGCATCACAGATGTGATCTTATTTTATATGTTTAAACATCAGGCTAGCTGTGGTAACCACTGTTATAGGAAGTATAGTACTCATAAATCCCCATAGCACTTAGTAAATACATTGCTTCACTGGCATACCTTACACTTGGGCTATCCTGATAGCTTTTCTGATGTGGGCCTAAGCATTTGCACTATTTCATTTGCTCTGGCTAGTTTCCATTTAACTTTATGTATACTTTTATTCTATTTACTCTGTAGTCTAGGTCACATCTCTTTCCAAGCAAGCCTTTCTGCTTAGACACACTAGCTAAGTTCTTAACTTAATTTAACCCATGCTGCTGCATTTACTTTGTATTAGATTATGCTGCATGCTTGTTCCGTTAAATGTTCTACCTTGTAACAGCTTACTGTTTTAGCAGTGTATGTCTCCTGTGGAATTTTTCTATGTAATAGATTATAGCATTTTGTTTATTTTTTCTTTGAATGTTCAGCCTTCTAAAAATGCTTATCTTTTATGCTTTGTGTATGTTTTCTGCGGAGCTTTTCTCCCCAGGCCCCCACTGAAAATGGGCTCTTCTTGGCCCAGTGGACTATCCCGCTAAACAAATGCCAATTAATAAATCTCTGACATATAAAGTGATCTAGCATATTCCAAATAACTGTTACATGCCATGGTGATCAAATAGTGCTTGTCTGTGAACCCTACCTGAAGTAAAGTTTGTGTAATACTTATTTTGATTGCTTCATTTGCATAGGTGAAATTCAAGATCTTTGTTAGGTTTATTAATCGTGTGTACTGTCAATCTACATTTTCAATTTGCTGCTGTTCTTTTCCTATGTACAGATTTTAAGTAGTAAATAACTTTTTTGAGTCAAAGTATTTCATGAATTGTCATACATCTGCATATGAATTTATATTAGCTCCTAATCTTTTATATATTTTATAAAGCTGGATTGCTGTTATATGTTTCAGCAGTGTTTCATTCTGGCATGTACTCATGTTTAATGCAGTGCAGTTATAGTATTGTATTGATTCATTATTTTATATTTAATATGCTTTGTTGATTGTGTTTGCCCTTCTGGGTGGTGTCCGTTAATATAGTGGATCTTAGGAGATAAGTTGACATAGTGTCACAAAAGCTGGATAAATAGGCAAAATGCAGAAAGATATTTGGAAAGTTACATCAGGGAATAATAGCAAATAAAATGATAAACAGTTATCCAGTAGAATAATTGATAAATCTTTACAACCAGGGCACTTAATAATGCAGAAATGATACAGTATGAAACTGTTGGAGCGACAACACATATAAAGGTAAAACAAACTGCATTGGTCGGTCATGGTATGAAACATTACACATGCTCATGAACATAATGCCCAGTCCTTTAATGGGGCTGTGTAAGATGTCTTTCTGCAGTCC
Organism: Protopterus annectens; assembly: GCF_019279795.1. Taxonomy (NCBI): domain Eukaryota; kingdom Metazoa; phylum Chordata; order Ceratodontiformes; family Protopteridae; genus Protopterus; species Protopterus annectens. The sequence goes on along the minus strand of NC_056740.1, from coordinate 111,337,988 downwards.
TGAAAGAAGCCTGGTTCATAAAACTGAATTATGCTATTGTCAGGACCGTGACCAAGCAACAGCATGCACAGAACCTTGCAGGGATGAAACATGATACTTAGTACAAGGGCATATCAGATAGGTCTGCTTCCAAAGTGAGCAGTTCTTTACACTTTTTTAGGCTGAATGCCTATAGCAAAGCTGCAATGGATATTTTTTTCTTGTATACCTTGTTAAGAGTCCTTTCACTGTGACTAGAGCTGTTGCCAGATTTTTGCATATATTTTACCATGAAGTTATGTTTCATATATGCCAGTAGGGGTCCATGTCATAAGCTTGTTTCCCTAATGGTACTGTCTGATGATCACACACCTAGTCACTGTGGTACAAAA
>NC_056740.1:111237617-111332617 GCF_019279795.1 Protopterus annectens | reverse complement strand
TGTTAAACTGAAGCAAACTTGATATCTGGAGAGATATTTTAATTAATTATTATTGCCAGTATTTTTTAATTTATATTTTCTTTAATTCTTTTCTGTTATATGTATATATTTCATCAATGTTTTTTTTTGTGCAAAACTATAATCTGTGACACCGTTTCTAATTTTTTTAAAAATATTTAATTTATGTAGCTGATCCTGCATATTTCCTGTGAAATATTTCATTTCTCCTTTTCCTTGAGTCAGATTTCCACAAGCTCAGATACATACACCTTTAAAAATAACTAACAACATGCCATGATCTACTGTTAGTATCTGCTGTTAAGGTTTTCTGTTGTCACCAGTTTTCCTCTAGTTGTGTCTATCTTCTTAAACTGTTTATTTGGATGTTAATGTGTAACCATGTATTGTCAGAGACAGCAAGGAGAGTAGTGTAATACAATGTCATAACAAAGCAGAAACGACAGTAACAATAAGCTTCATTGAAGGAATTCCAAGCAAATGCATTGCCAGACCAGTAATTCCATTATATTGAACTGTGCAAACTAAAAAGAGCTCTGCACAGCAAGTGTAGTTGCAAACATCGTTACTGTATAACTGTATCTCTCATCTGTCCTACTCACTATTTTAAGAGTACTGTTGTGTGAGCTACAGAAAGTTTCTAAAACAGAACATAATCCTAAACCACTGATACCAGAGGTTTGTGTATGTTCATGAACATATCAGCAAAAGGACTTCCATTACTCTAGTGGCAGTGACTCTTTTGCTGATATATAAACTAATCAACTGGGAATAAACTCCTATGTCCCCCCTGGATTGCCAACTGGCTCACAGATAAGATGCAGGAAATCAAAATAAGGGAAGTTACTTCTACAGAGAGATGAGTCACCAGTGGTGACCCCTAGGGTTCTATGGTGAGAGCACTCCTATTTGGCATCTACTTTTCTGAAGTAAAAGCCAATACCAAAGGGTTCCAACTGACTAAGTTTGCAGATGACTGCAAACTAGGAGCAGTCATTGAATCCCCAAATGACGTAGCCATCCTGCAAGTAGGTTTGTGTCAAGTAAATAACTACTGTCAAAATCATGGTCTAAAACTACATGCCAAAAAATGCATTATTGTATCCTTTGGAAATCATCTACCCCCAAGAATTACCACACTGATAATATGTCATTAAGAACTGACACAGTTAAATGGAATTTGGGAACTTGCATGGACAGTAACCTAACTTTTGACCAACATGCATTTATTGTTGTAAGAAACTCCTCCTATGTTGCACAGCTTATAAACAAAAGGATGATGTCATTATCCCCCCTTACTCAGTCTTCATTAGTCCCATCATTGAATATAATTCCCCCATTGGCATGCATCTGTCCAGACACATACAATAATTGAAATACCCACAGAGATACTATAGTAAAGGGATACAAGAACTGAATAACATGGCCTACATGGACTGACTCAGAGCCCTGTCATTATACTCCGTATCCTACAGACTGCTAAGAGGTGACCTGTGTGTGGCATACAAGGCATCCTCCGACCCATTAATGATGGGTTTTCTACACACAAGCAGGTCAAATGGCATTAAGAATACTTGCTCTATGTTTCTAAACCTCTTCTGGAACATCAACAGAATGGTTTGGAGGGACAGGCATATTTCGCAGAGGATGCTGCTGCTATGGAACAGACTCCACATCCACATAAAACAAATTCATCCCTGTCCATTTTCAAGTACAATGTAGATCTGTGGATGGGAAACAGAAAAATGATTCCACTACTAATGAACATATGGAGCTCCTAAATGCATTATTCCATGCATGGGCCCCCTCAAATTACCTTTGGTATTATTCCAGTTATTCTCATATGGTTAATATTTAATTATTGACCATGTGATGGGTAAGGCCAGTCTGTAACAAAATGGGATAAGCTATTTCAAACACAAAAACAGAAATTAGCTAGACTTAAAATGGCCCTCAAGGGCAGCTAGCTCAGTGCTTACCTATAGATTAATAGGTTGATAGGTAGGTACTAGGCTATTGGCCCTAGGGCCTATATAAGCCTAGCCAAATGGTACCCTGGCTTTTGCCATCAAAAGAAAATTATTTTCCTGTGCCCCTGTCAAGCAGAGCCACAGAAGTGGTCCTGGGGTGAATTTCCAATCTCCCATCCAATCATCAAGATTTTTCTTGAAGAGTGCTAATAAGGAGCTTTGTTTGATATAGATAGGTAGTTTGTTCCAGAGTATGGGAAGTTTCTGGGACAGTTATCTATCCCTCCAGCATATTCTGTTTATTGTGGTGACAAGGTTTAGGTCCCTAGAGCGTGTAGCTCAGAGGGATTGGGATTTCTTTAAGTGGAGCATATCCAACAGCTCTGGGTTTGACATAGCTTTGTATGTTAGACAGAGATCATCTCTGAGTAGCCGATATGCAACAGAGTAAAGCTGGAGTTTTTTGCGATGGTCTGCATAGGGCATCTGTTTGAGGCCAGTAATCCTCTTTGTGAGGTATTTCTGCAAGCTTTCCAGTTGTTGTAGATGTCTTGTGAGGTACATACCAAAAGTGGCATTGTACTCTATAATGGGTCTAATGAGTGATGAGTAGAGGGGAACAATGATCTCTTTTTTCCTGGATGAGAAACCTTTTGTGATGAGGTGTGCCACATAGAAGGGTTTCCTAACTACTGTGACGATGTGATTAGCAAAGGAGAGACTACTGTCCGCCTGTGTCCCAAAGTCTCATATCACACTTTCAGTGTTAAGTAGACTATCGCCTATGTGGTAGTTCATGGGTACAGAGTTTTTACCAAAAGGGACGACAATGCACTTTTTGGCATTGAGCTTGAGGCCATGGCTTTGACACCAGGCATCTGACTCAGTGAGGCCCTTTTGTAAGATGTCCACATCATTAGGAGTTTTGATTATGGCTCCTGGATTGCAGTTATCTGTGAACTTTGCTAGCCAAAGACCTTCTGTGTTAGCCTGTACTTCAGAAAAGTAGATACCAAACAGGAGAGGACCCAGGACTGAACCCTGTGGTACTCCACTTGTCACTGGTCTGAAGTTGGATTTAGAGTCTGCTACTTTCACAGTGTGGGATCTGTCAGTGAGCCAGTTGGCAACCCATCTTTTGACATAGGGATTTATACCTAGTTTAGTGAGTTTATCTATAATTCCAGAGTGGGGGATGGTGTTGAAAGTCTTGGCGAGATGTAGATAGGCTGTGTGAACCACCTTACCCTCATCTACGGCTTTGGTGACCACTTCAAAGAAGTCTATCAGGTTTAGGAGACATGATCTGCCTTTTACAAACCCAAACTGGTATGGTCCGGGGTTTGGAGATTACCAATGTCATTGTTTATAAGTTTCATGATGATACCTTCCATAGCCTGGTAGTCCAGGCTCATCAGGCTGATGGGGAGGTAGTTCCCAGGGTCTGTAGTGGCTCCGCCTTTGTGGAGTGGGATAACCATTGCTGTGCAACATTCAGTGGGCATAGAGCCTGAGGTGAGGCTATGATTGAACATGGTACTTAGGTGGGCTGCCAGTTTGTTCTATAGTTCATGTAGAATGCAGCCTGGGATTTTGTCAGGTCCCATGGATGCTGTGTTTTTGGCTTAGGAGAGTGTGATTTTTTACCTGTGCAGCCATGATTACAGGAACGTTGCATTCTTCCGGTATAGAGATAGGCCCTTTAGGGGGTGAGAGAGGGGTAAAGTTAGCACTGAACCTATCTACCAGGATATGGGCAATATCAGTTGGTTCTGCATATTTAGTGCCATTGTGCTGTAACTCAGAGCAGATCTGAGTGTTGCCATTGAGATTCCTGACATAGAATGCTTTGTGGTTGTCTTTGGCAATTTTGTTTTCGTAACTAGCTTTGGAGGATTTTATGAGGGATCTCAGCTTGTTACTGAGGCTGACCATGGAGTCATGAGTTAATAGCTTAGATGTTTTTTAGGCAGGCTGAAACACACACCCTAACAGTTAATATTCCCAGAATCAATTACTTTCATCTGAGAATTAAATATAAAGCCTTGCCATATTAAATACTGTTACCTTCCTGTTCAGGCATATACTTTGTTGAAATGGATGCATTTACACAGAATGTATGTACAGATTACATTGATATGTCACAAATGTTTATAGTGATGTTCCAGAAAATTATGAAATTGTTTGCAGGCAACATCATCAGATATCTGTGTGTGGATGAACTGGCTAAGTGCTTTTCTTGAAGAAAATAAGTATTCCATCTCTCTTTTTTAATTTCTCAACGTCCTTTCGGCTTCTAATGTCATGATGGGAATGAACTCCATTCCTAAGTCAAAGTATGATTAAAGTTCATGAAATTAGTATTGTTTCAATCTTTGATGTCAGCCAGAAGTGGTCTTCACTGCACCCGCAATGTGTCCAGTAGTGACACCTTCTAAAATTCGTATAGAGTTACATGTATTGGTAACATATCTAAATATAATTGTAGATTCTTTTTTATAAGACCCATTGCTCCTTCTACTATTGCAACTGTCTGGGTATGTTTCTTCCACATTGCTCTCATTTCTGCCTGCAAATCCTGATGTTTTATGACTTTTTGTCTCTCTGTATACAAGACACAGTAGTCACTAGATGTAGTGATTTCAATGATCAATGTTACTTTTGTCTTTTTTTCATGGACCACTCTATCTGGTTTTCCTGCATCTATCTTTTGAACTGTTGGTAAGGTGTGAACCCATGTGATATAGACTTCTTATGAAGCTCTGTGGCTCATGTTTCCAATGTTTTTCAGCCACTTCAATATTATAATATTTGCACAATCCCCAGCACAACAGTCTTGTCACATTATTATGCTTTTCAGTGTACAGTCCTTCACAACCAGCAATGAGGTGTGCAACTGTTTCCAATTCTGTTTTACAAAACATACATTTGTTTCTTTCTCCCACATGTTCAATGGACTTTGTAAACCAACATGTAGATAGCCCACTGTCTTGGGCCACCAATATTAACCTTTCCTCTGTTGGTTTAAATTCACCTCTCCTTAACCATTCCTGCATTCGATCCTGATCACCACGAGGTTGTTCCAGATGTTTTCTATACTTGCAACTATATTTATGCATTTTCCACATTTCTTGCCTTCTCATCTGATCCTTCACCTTATATTCGTTCTTTTGCTTTTTGGCACATTGATTTGCCTGATTTTTATCTGCTTCTGGTTTGATTTCCATTCCCACTTGACACAGATATGCTTCTGCTAGACTAAGCAGGGAAGTCATCTTAGATGTATTCTCCTCATGTTTCAAAACTTTCACTATGTTTGGGTTTTGTGAGGTCAGCAGATATGTGTGTAGTCGGGAACACTTCACAATGCCAAAATCCTAAAAGATCAAATTTCATATGGCTGAGACCATATAATCGAACTTTCGGAATCTCAGCATTGTGAACAGAGATCTGCATACAGCGTGGAATGGGAGATTTCCATTTTCCTCACTGTAGTGTGATCTCGGAGTTGGAATATTTAAGTAGCGGGAGTGTGCATGGGGGCTTGCCCCCCTGCAGAAACATTTAAATTGTTGGTTTTTTTTTTTGGATTAGTTTCAGAATTTCGATATTCCAAAACATCGATCATATGGTCTCAGTCATATGAAATTCGATGTTTCAGAATTTCAAGATTCTGAATTGAATCTGTGCAGTCCCATGATTGTAGATCTATACATGTAATCATAGGTTCATAGGTAGGTACTACACTATCTGCCCGAAGGCATTTATAAGCCTAGCCAGAATGTGTTGGCTTTCGCTGCCCCCATAGATTAGTTCCCTGTGCCTCTGTCCAGCAGAGCCATTGAAGTGATCCCTGGGGTAAACTTTTTGTTTCCCCATCCACTCATCAAGGTTTCTCTTGAAGAGGGTTAGCGAGGAGCACTGCCTAATGTAGATTGGAATCTTGTTCCAGAGCATGGGAAGTCTCTGGGACAGGAATCTATCCCTCCAGCACATTCTATTTATTGTTGTGGTGAGGTTTAGATCCTTGGAGCATGTGGGTCGAGGGGATATGATTTTCTTTAGGTGGAGCATGTCCATCAATTCTGGGTTGGACATGGCCTTGTATGTCAGGCAGAGATCACCTCTGAGTAGGCGGTATGCAACCGAGTACAGCTGGAGTTTCTTCAGTCGAGCTGCATAGGGCATCTGCTTGAGGCCAGTGATCCTCTTGGTGAAGTACTTCTGTGGTCTTTCCAGTTGTTGCAGGTGTCTTGTAAGGTACATCCAAAATGAGGCATTGTACTCTATGATGGGTCTGATGAGTGATGTGTAGAGGGGCCCAATGACTTCTTTCAATCTGGATGCAAACCCTTTTGTGATTAGGTGGGCCACATAGAAGGATTTTCTAACCACTTTGGCAATGCGATTATCAAAGGAGAGGTTACTATCTACTTGGGTCCCCAGATCCTTTATTACGCCTTCTGTATTTAGGGGGCTACCACCTATGTGGTAGTTTGTGGGTACTTTGTTTTTTCCAAAGGGGATGACTATGCACTTTTTGGCATTAAGCTTGAGGCCATAGTTTTGACACCAGGTATCTGTCTCAGTGAGACCCTTTCGGAGAATGTCTCTGTCAGCCGGAGAGTCAGTTATAGCCCCTAGTTTGCAGTCATTTGAGAATTTGGTCAGCCATAGTCCTCCTGTGCTTGCCTGTACCTCTGAGAAGTATATGCTGAACAGGAGGGATCTAGGACTGAGCCCTGGGGAATGCCACTTGTAATCAGTTTAGAGTCAGACCTAGCTCCCGCAACTCTTACCATGTGGGTACTGTCCATGAGCCAGTTGGCAACCCATCTCATGATGTAGGGGTTTATGTTCACGCTGGTGAGCTTGTCTATAATACCTGAGTGGGGAATGGTGTTGAAGGCCTTTGCGAGGTCGAGGTAGGCTGTGTGGACCACCTTTCCCTCACTTATAGCCTTGGTAACTGTCTCAAAGAAGTCCACCAGGTTTAGGAGGCATGATCTGCCCTTAACAAAACCAAACTGGGTAGAGTCCAGTGTTTGAAGGTTCCCAATGTCTCTGTTAATGAAATCCATGAAGATGCGCTCCATGGCATTGCAGACCAAGCTAGTCAGGCCTATAGGGTGATAGTTCCTGGGGTCCAATGTGGCTCCACCTTTGTGGAGCGTAATAACCATTGCTATGCATCACTCTGTGGGCACGTAGCCTGTGGAGAGGCTGAGTTTAAACAGTGTGTTTAGGTGAGGGGTTAGGATGCAGCCTGGGACGCCATCCCAGGCCATTGATGCTGTGTTTTTGGCTTTGGAGAGGGCTGTTTTAACCTGAGTGTCTGTGATTTCAGGGGCACTACATTCTTCTGGTATAGCTATGGGCCCTTTTGGGGGTGATAGGGGGGGTGAAGTTTGCACTGAACCTGTTTGCCAGGATTTTGGCTATATTGGTCGGTTCAGTGTATTTTGTGCCATTCTGCACTAACTTGGAGCAGATCTGAGCATTGCCACTTAGATTCTTGACATAGCTAAATAATGCTTTGTGGTTATCTTTGGAGTCCATGGCAATTTTTCTTTCGAAGCTAGCCTTGGATGATTTTATGAGGGAACGTAGTTTCTTGCTGATACTGATCAGGGATGTCTTCCCTTCTTGGGATTTTACTCTTTTCTGTACTAGTTTCCTCCTTCTATTGTATAGCTTGTTTATGGCAGGGGGTCCACCAGACTGGTTTCCTTTTCTTGGAGGAGTGAGTCTTGGTTTTGTTTGGGATAGCACGATCCATGCATTCTTGTAGGTGCCCGTAGAGTGCATTTGTAAGGATTTTGCAGCTTGGACAGCATTATCCTTTAGCATGGGGGTTTTAAAACTTCCCACCTCTGTCTTAAGTAACATGAGGTTTGTTCCTGAAAAGTTTTTCATGGTGGTTTCTTTGATCAGGGGTGGTGGCATAATGTGGATATCCAGCGTGATTAGTTTATGGTCAGATCTAACCAGTGAGGGGTTGACCTCTGGTGTGGAACACCTGTCACCCATGTTGGTGATGACCAGGTCCAATATGTTGTCACCTCTGGTGGGGGTGTTGACCAGTTGATCCAGGGCATTTGAGTTTATAAATTCTAGGAAACGTTGGGCCACAGGGAGTTTGTACTTGAGTAGTTCTCCCAGTTAATGTTTGGGTAATTGAAATCACCCAATATCAGGGTGTTTGGTAGGACCTTTATGTTTCCCAGTGTTTCACGGAATGTGGAGTGGGGGTCCTGGGACATGGTGGATGATCTGTAACAAGCTATAATTTGAACAGCAGTTTTGCCCATTGTTAGTTGCATGTGGATGATCTCTGAAGCATCGTGCTGTGCCACTAACCAGGAGGTGTGGGTATCCTTGATAAATATGGATACTCCCCCCCGCCTTTTGTATTTCGGTCCGGGTTTTATGGCCGAAATGTATGGTATGAGTTGTAGCCTGGTAGCGTTGGGGTGCTCTCTGGAGCCTTAAATCTGGTTTCTGTTACTGCACATATATCAGTTTTCTCCATACTGAGGAGTGCCTCGAGTGCGTGCATTTTGAGGTTTAGACTTCTGGCATTGAGTAGCATTACCTTCAGTTTTTTGTTACTTGTACTATTTACGGTGGTGGGTTTGTCTTTTGAGCCTTGCCTAAAAAAGGCACAATGGGGGTGGAAATAACCTTGGCCAGTATTTGAAAGCCTAAGGGTGACAGGTGCAAGCCATCTCTAGCGAAGCAGCGTGGCTTGTTGAGCATGTCATCCCAGGCTGACAGACACTGGATCCCCTTTGAATGACACCAGAATCTTAGCCAGTTGTTGAAATTAATAATTTTTTCTCTATACTGTGGTATCATTCTTGGTGATGGCAGGATGCTACTCAGGATCAGGGTCATACCGGCCTGGGCTACGTGATCAGAGAGCTCTTCCATGTCTCTTTTCATGTAGTCCAAAGAGGTATGGCTCAGGTCATTCACACCATGGACAATGACAGAGTCATATTTGTACTTGTTCTGGAGTGATCTGAGTGTTTGTGTTATGTGGCAAATCATGGCACCCGACAGGCAGCTAACAGTAACCTTCTCCTTGTGAAGCGTAGTGAGTGGGACGTCAATGTGCCTGACTATAGAGTCACCTATTACTACTGTGTTGGGTATGTTATTTTGCCTTAAGGGCTGTGGTTGCATGGCACACTGGTTTTGTGAAGTATGTGTTTCATGGTTTGTGTTGGGGGGTGGAGGTCACTTGGGTGTCTGCTTTGGAGGTCTCTGCTGCTTTTTCAGATTTTTATTTAGAGCCTCTGAGTATGTTTTCATGTATTTATGTGTGTTTTTTGCTGGTGCTGGTTTCATAGGTCTATGTGAGACTGGTTGTGTGATGCATGTAGTTCGCTTCTCTTCTTGAATGTCTGGTCCAGTCTTGGGTTGAGAGAGCTTAGCCTCCAGTTTGGCTGTATAATTGCATCTCTCGCATGTATTAGTGTTTGGTCATAGGAGGAGAGGGTTGTCTGTGTACATGAGACATTTGTAACACTTCCTCAAAATGCCCAGATTCACCAGTTGGACTGGAGAGTACACCTGAAACTGCCCTTTGGACATGCCTGGATAGGTACAGTGAACTGTTTTACTGATTGACTGGTAAGGTCGAATAGAGACCCTTGTCCTTTTGTACAGTATAGGGGGGGGGGTCTAATGCTAAGGTTTATTAGTGCTTGCCATGAATTTTGAGCATATGCCGGGATGAGAAGTGAATGGTTTGAGTGCTTAAGTTGAAAGTTTGTCTAGTTCAAGGGAAAAATTGAAGAGTAGACTTTGTGGAGCCGGGAATAGTTTTACCCAAGCTAACCAGCACTGCCCGGTGTGCAAAACCATGCAAATGCGGGTTTTATAGCAGGGAAATGAAAGAGATAGAAATTAGCCCAAAATGGCCAATAAACTACTAATTTCTGGGCTGAAACTGCTTCCAATCATTGAAAAAGGGAGTTGTCCCGAAAGCTTTGTGTTGGATAAAGGTGTTCTGCTTTTTACTCAACTGTGTTCGTGTGTTTTTCATCTGAAACTGCTCCTCCCAGGACAGATAGGCTGCTCAAAGCTCCCTCTCTCACAGTGAACAGAGAAACTTCCTTCTATCCAAGTAAGGTATGGGCAAACACAGAAACTTGTAACATAGTCCTGAATTCAACACTAACCTGAAAACTTGACTATCCTAACTTAGAAAGGCAGGAAAACAAGTATATATATTTTTTTTTTCAGAAAATAAAGCAGATACAATAATAAAAAAAAACACTTTAAATGCACAGAAATTAATTTCAAGGAGGTCCATACCTCCATCAGAATGGGGGAATGTATAATCTTAGTATGCACTGATTTTTTTATAAATCATTTGATAAGCATTAAGCGTCCTTCTTGTTTTAATATCTAATCTATCCAACACATTTTGGGGCCAGTCAATCACTCCAAAACTGTAAGTTATGACAGGAAGAGCTGATTGATTTATAGCTTGAATTTTGTTCCTAGATGTCAACTCTATTTTCAGGATTAATTTAAGTCTTGTAAAATATTGCTTACTGGGTGTTACTTGCATTTGTTCATGTTTTATTGCTGATCCTTCATCAATCCATAAATGTTTGTACACTTCCTCTTGCTCAAGTTCTTTTATATCACATTCTTGTCTCAGACTGATGCTTTCTTCATGCTACATCTTCCCTGCCTTAAAGGCTGCTTTTGCACATTTATCAACAGCAAATTACATTCTTATATCTTCTGAAAAAGTGTTGACTACTTGCAGTTGTGCTTTCAGTTCCTCTTCTGATGAGCTGTACAGTTTTAAATCATCGACAAAGAGAAGTCTTTACTTTTTGTTGTTTTCTAGGAGCCAAATTATAGCCATGGCTTAATCTGTTAAGTAGAGCACTGAATGGGTTAAAGGCAAGACAAAATAGCAGTGGTGACAGAGAGTCACCCTGGAATATCCCCCTTTGGATTTTTATCCCTGGGATAATAATTTGTCCTTTATCATGGCTTAATTGCAAAGTGGCCTGCCACTGTTTCATGGTCACTGTGATGTAATCGATCAGTGTAGGGTGTATCTTATACATTTTTAAACACTCTTTTATCCATGAATGTGGGATACTGTCAAATGATTTTTTGTTGCCAATCCATGCCACACTTAGATTCTTCCCCTTTTTCAGTTCTTCACTATGATGTTATTTAGCAACAAATGATCCTTTGTTCCATATGACTTTCTTTTATTGCCCTTTTGTTCAATTGCTATAATTGAGTTTTCTTCTAAATGGATATAAACTCTGTTGACATCAGTTCCAGTGTATAGTTTATATGTCAACGGAAGGCACTTTATTGGTTTGTCATTTTAGGGTAGCTTGCATGTTGACTCTTAAGTAGGAGCATAATTTTTCCTGTTGTTAACCAGGTTGGTGTCTGTTTGGGGTGCGCATATAAATAGTTTTTACTCATGGCTAAATGTTCTTGCAAAGATGTTAATACTTTTAGCCAGAAGTTAGGTATTGTATCTTGGCCCAGGCTTTTCCAATTAGAGGCTTTTCTTAACTTTGAATCTCTCTGGATGTTACTTGATCCCATTTTATATCATGTACCTTTGAACTTCTTATTCTTTCTTTTACTTCTTCTATCCATTTATCATCTTTGTTATGTTCCACACGATCTTTATAGATACTTCTCCAAAATGTATCTATTTCGTCTTTTTTGGTGTCTTTCAATTCCTTTTACCTTGTTTCCTAATTCTCTATAAAACTTTTTTGGGTCATGAATAAATTGCTTATTTTGTACTTTTCCTTTATATTTATCTGCATATCTTCTAAGTTTTTCTGCCTGTGCTGATATTTTTACTTTATTTGCTATTTACCATACTATGACTTTTATGATGATGTGGAAAACATTTAAAAAATTAATACAGCTGATGATGATGTCTTAATTCAAGCAGGTCAGGTAGGCTGGAGTCACTACTTAATTCTTAATGAACAAGCAACCACTTTCTGCTTTCTGCTGCAAAGCAGGTTACATCATTTAAGGAGAGTTAGTGATAAAAGTAGCTCTCTTTAAGAGAGAAGTCAGGACTTGAAGTTCTTCAGTTAAAAGTATCACATGAGAAAAGTTAAAACCGAGTTTCCTGAAAGTGGCAAAACAAAAATTTGATGAGATGGAATTCATCACAGCTATTTCACTGAACTGTGTTCAACTGATCAGTTTAGTGAAACAGATTACGATCATATTCATGTCAAAATATATAGATTCATGAGTCAATCTGCTGACATTTATGAAGACAAATGATAACTGCAACTACATAACACATGAAAAATTACAAATTATTCTCTTTATTTTCTTTCTGATTTTTGTTATGTTTTGAACCTTTCTGACATAACTAAGGGTACGGGGGAGTAACAGGAAAATATATAATGTAGTGGGCCAGGACATTAGGTAATGTTATAGATTTTGCTATTATTGTTGCTTTGTGGTTACTTTTTGAAATATGGATAGTAGATTTACCCATTATAGCTATAAGCATTGACTATCCACATTGGTATCATTAAAAATATTGTAGCAGAGGACAGAAGACATTGTTTTGGTCAGAAATAATAGATTACAGTAAAGGGTAATTGATGAGGTTATATGACTTTGCTGTCTACACGTGACTGGTGTAGTGCTTCACTTTCCTTTAGCTTCTGATTGAGTCACAGGATATAGAAGTGAATGCAGGAGACTAATTAACAAACACATGCCAGTGGTCTTCTGGACTCGCTCCTTTTAATGCTGTGCACCTTCTTAGATGAAATAAGACGTTTCCTGTCAAGTAGGTTACCCACTGTAACAAAAGCTTAGACTCACTCAATTCCCCAACCCTATCCCAAATTCCTGCCCACCCCTGCTTTCTCTAAACTTTGTTTCCCCTCCTGCATCACTTTCTACTCTTTTTCACTTCCCCTTCTGAGTCCACTCAATTAACCTCAAGACATCAGACTAGTAATTTCTTCATCCAGAATCTGTCTCTATGTGTTCACACTGCTTCCTACTGCAATCCTAACCTTATTTCTCCTAACCTGAGTAGTACAGCTCATAACCTACCAGTGACCATACAGTCTCCCAAAGCGAACCTTTTCTTCTTCAGTCATTACTCAAGAAACATTGTCCCTCAAAATTCTATTTCACCATTCTGTGCAAATTCATATTTACAAACTACTTCAAAATAAAGTATGTAAATCTTTGGATATCAATTAATAACCTACTAAAGCCTTGTCAAAACACTCCCCCCAAACTATCCCTAACAAAAATTAGAATATCTCTTCCAATTTTAACTCCCACATTATCCAAACTGAATCATCCTTAATAAAAATGCCTACCTCACACAATCTATTTCCAACTCCTCCGCAAATATTATCAGATAATATATTTTCTGTCAGACGTGTCTTCAACTCCTTTATCAAAAGATTTCTTCACAAACTAAAACCAAAGGCTGTAGCTGATGAGCTTCCTCCTGAATACATCAAGATAGCTATAAATGCCAGTGAATACCCTATATCCATCTTAGTAAAGTACTCAATAATGGAAAAGTATGTCCCCATTATTTGGAAAAATCATTTTATTACACCTTTACACAAGAATAGCCCATCATCAGACCTAACTTCAGAAAAATTGCTATTCTGACAACAATGTCTAAACTTTTGGAAGAATGTATTCATTCACAGCGTCTAAAATTCATCCTGCAAAATAAGCTCCTCTCACCTCTGCAGCTTGGCTTCAGACACCACCATAGCACCACCACAGCCTTACTAAGATTCATCGACACAATTAATCACAATAGAAACTGTAGATGACTGCTATATTTCTTAGACGTATCCAAAACTTTTGACACTGTTAACCACCAAAAACTTCTACTCAAACTTACTTCAGTAGGTACCTCATCTCTGCCATTCTCTGGTTCCATAGCTACCAGACAAAAAGGAATTAGGCAATCAGATGGAAAAGTGACCTACTCTGATTTTTTGCCTCTATCTCTAGGGGTCCCTCAAGTATCTATCCTGGGCTTCTTACTCTTTAATATGTGTATAAACAACATGCATGTAGCATCCCAGCATGCCACAATAGTCTGATATGCTGATGACGTGATATTTATGTGTACGGCTAAATATCATCCTACCCTCCATCAACAAACATGATAGTCTTTTTCCTCAATTAAACATTGGCTAGTAACATCTCAACTCCTTCTCAATGTCAAAAAAGTAAACTCATATTGTATAACCAAAAACAGGCCAACATCCAATAAAATCGATTCTCTATTACCTCAAAGATCAACGCAACAATTGAAATGATAACCAGTACTTAATCATTTGGCATCTTTATAGATGACCGACTAAAATCTGATCATCATATTCTGCAAGCAGTGCAAAAAAATAAAAATCTAGGAAGTCTCTACTGGGCTAAGCCATTTGTGACACATTCAGTCAGGAAGATAATCATCTCTGCCTACCTACTCCTGACCTTAATAAGTGCTTCCCTCATTTTAACAAATTTTAGCTCTTCATTAACCATAAAACTTAAACAATGCTACAAGAAGTCTGGCAAATTTGCTGCTAGCCAACCACACTTATCAGCCCTCAAAGATCTAAATTGGCTTGAACTCCCACGTAATCTAACATAACATCAACCACCAACCCAATAAACAAGACCAATGCACCAATCTGTTCTATATCTGTACTCCCCAAGAAGAGTATGACAGTCATCAAACAAGATGCTACTTACTGTGACGCTCCTGCACTGGCCCAGTAATCAAAGAGCCTCAATCCTCACCACTGGCAACAGTGGGGAATGTACACACTAGGAGGATGACAAGTACACACAAAGTAAAGTGCAAGTTCCCTTAAGAGCACACAGAGATCACACTCAGTCTAGGGCTGGTTTCTCCATCTTTCTCCAGATCCCTAATAAGACTCTCCATTGGCACAGCTATAGGGTTGAGATCTCAGCTGAGTGGCCAAACCAAGATCGCCCAGTACTCTCTCTGTCCAACCAGTGCATTGTGTCCCTGTCCAAGTAGCTGACACACACACAGTTTCTGAGAGTTGATTTATATACAAGCAGACATGCACACAAACACACACACACACACACATACACACACACACACACACACACACACACACACACACACACACACACACACACACACACACACACACACACACACACACACACACACACACACCTAGGGAAGGCTGGCACAGGTTTACTAGCTATGCATCCTTCTGCCCAGGCTATAAGGTAGTTCCGACTGCTACCAGCCAGCTCTTATCAGCTACTTTAAGGCTCTTAACAAAGGGTGTCCAATCTTACTGTGTAGTAGGTTCATAGGTTCATAGGTAGGTACTAGGCTATCTGCCCGAAGGCCTTTATAAGCCTAGCCAGAATGTGTTGGCTTTCGCCGCCCTCTTAGATTAGTTCCCTGTGCCTCTGTCCAGCAGAGCCACTGAAGTGATCCTCGGGGTAAACTTTCTGTTTCCCATCCACTCATCAAGGTTTCCTTTGAAGAGTGTTAGTGAGGAGCTCTGCCTAATATAGACTGGAATCTTGTTCCAAAGCATGAGAAGTCTCTGAGACAGGAATCTATCCCTCCAGCATGTCCTATTTATAGATGTGGTGAGGTTTAGATCCCTAGAGTGTGTGGCTCGAGAGGATATGGTTTTCTTTAGGTGGAGCATGTCCATCAATTCTGGGTTAGACATGGCCTCGTATGTCAGACAGAGATTACCTCTGAGTCGGTGGTATGCAACCGAGTACAGCTGGAATTTCTTCAGTCGAGCTGCATAGGGCATCTGTTTGAGGCCAGTGAGCCTCTTGGTGAGGTAATTCTGTGCTCTTTCCAGCTGTTGCAGGTGTCTTGTCAGGTATATCCCAAATGGGGCATTGTACTCTATGGTGGGTCTGATGAGTGATGAGTAGAGAAGCACAATGACCTCTTTTGATCTGGATGCAAAGCCTTTTGTGATTATGTGGGCCACGTAGAAGGATTTTCTAACCACTCTGGCAATGTGATTATCAAAGGTGAGATTACTACCTACTTGAGTCCCCAGATCCCTTATTATGTCTTCCGTATTTAGGGGACTACCACCTATGTGGTAGTTTGTGGGTAGTTTGTTTTTTCCAATGGGGATTACTATGCACATTTTGGCATTTAGCTTGAGGCCATGATTTTGACACCAGGTATACCATCCCAAGCAAAACCAAGACTCACTCCTCCAAGAAAAACAAAACCAGTCTGGTGGACTCCTGCCATAAACAAGCTATACAATAGAAGGAGGAAACTAGTACTCAGTGAGACCCTTTTGGAGGATGTCTGTGTCAGCCGGAGTGTCAATTATAGCCCCTAGTTTGCAGTCATCTGCGAACTTGGTCAGCCATAGTCCTCCTGTGCTTGCCTGCACCTCTGAGAAGTATATGCTGAACAAGAGGGGTCCTAGGACTGAGCCCTAGGGAACGCCAGTTGTAACCGGTTTAGAGTCAGACCTAGCTCCCACAACTCTCACCATGTGGGTTTTGTCCGTGAGCCAGTTGGCAACCCATCTTGTGATATAGGGGTTTATGTTCAGGCTGGTCAGCTTGTCTATAATACCAGAATGGGGAATGGTGTTGAAGGCCTTAGCAAGGTCTAGGTAAGCTGTGTGTATTACCTTTCCCTCGTCTATAGTCTTGGTAACTGTCTCAAAGAAGTCCACCAGGTTTAGGAGGCATGATCTTCCCTTAACAAAGCCGAACTGGGTAAGGTCCAGTGTTTGGAGGTTCCCAATGTCTCTGTTAATGAATTCCATGATGATGCACTCCATAGCCTTGCAGACCAAGTTAGTCATGCTTATAGGACGATAGTTCCTGGGAATTGTTGTGGCTCCACCTTTGTGGAGTGGAATAACCATTGTTGTGTGACACTCTATGGGTACATATCCTGTGGAGAGGCTGAGTTTGAACTGTGTGTTTAGGTGACAGTTTAGTTAGTCTTTCAGCTCATGTAGTACACAGCCTGGAACACCGTCTGGTCCAATTGATGCTGTGTTTTTTCTTTGGAGAGGCCTGTTTTAACCTGAGTGTCTGTGATTTATGGGACTCTACATTCTTCTGGTATGGTTATGGGCCCTTTTGGGGGTGTGAGGAGGGTGAAGTTTGTGCTGAACCAGTGTGCCAAAATGTTGGCAGCATCAGTCGGTTCAGTGCATTTTGTGCCATCCTGCACTAACTCCAAGCAGATCTGAGCATTGTCACTTAGCTTCTTGACATAGCTAAATAATGCCTTGTGGATATCTTTGGAGTCCTTGGCAATTTTTCTTTCAAAGATCACCTTGGATGATTTTATGAGGGATCGTAGTTTCTTGCTGATACTGATCAGGGATGTCTTCTCTTCTTGGGATTTTATTCTTTTCTGTACTAGTTTCGTCCTTCTATTGTATAGCTTGTTTATGGCAGGAGTCCACCAGACTGGTTTCCTTTTCTTGGAGGAGTGAGTCTTGGTTTTGCTTGGGATGGCACGATCCATGCCTTCTTGTAGGTGCCCGTAGAATGCATTAGTAAAGGATTTTGCAGCTTGGACAGCGATATCCTTAAGCATGGGGGCTTTGAAACTTTCCACCTCAGTCTTAAGTAACGTGAAGTTTGCTTTTGAAGTTTTTCACGGTGGTTTCTTTGTCCGGGGGTGGGGGCGGAATGTGGATATCCAAAGTGATTTGTTTATGGTCAGATCTAAACAGCAAGGTGTTGACCTCTGGTGTGGAACACCAGTCACCCATGTTGGTGATGACCAGGTCCAATATGTTGTCACCTCTGGTGGGAGTGTTGACCAGTTGAACCAGGGCATTTGAGTTTATAAATTCTAGGACATGCTGGGCAAGGGAGTTAGTGCTTGAGTAGTTCTCCAAGTTAATGTTTGGGTAATTGAAATCACCCAATATTATGGCATTTGGTAGGACCTTTATGTTTCCCTGTGTTTCCAGAAATGTGGAATGGGGGTCCTGGGACATGGTGGGTGATCTGTAGCAAATTACAATTTGAATTGCAGTTTTTCCCATTGTTAGTTGCACGTGGATGATCTCTGAAACATCGTGCTGTGCCACTAACCTGGAGGAGTCGGTATCCTTGATGAATATGGATACACCCCGACTTTTATATTTCGGTTTGGGTTCTGTGGCCAAAATGTATGGTATGAGTTGTAGCCTGGTAGTACTGGGATGCTCTCTGGAGCCTTAAACCAGGTTTCTGTTACTGCACATATATCGATTTTCTCCATACTGAAGAGTGCCTTGAGTGTGTGCATTTTGAGATTTAGACTTCTGGCATTGAGTAGCGTTACCCTCAGTTTTTTTGTTATTTGTGCTATTTTGCAGTGGTGGGTTTGTCTTTTGAGCCTTGCCTAAAAAGGCACTATGGGGGTGGCAAGAGCCTTGGCCAGTATTCAAAAGCCTAAGGGTGACAGGTGCAAGCCATCTCTAGTGAAGCAGTGAAGCAGAGTGGCTTGTCGAGCATGTCATCCCAGGCGGACATGCACTGGATCCCCTTTGAATGACACCAGAAACTTAGCCAATTGTTGAAATCAAGAATTTTTTATTTATATGTGGTATCATTCTTGGTGAGGGCAGGATGCTACTCAGGGTCAGGGTCATACCGGCCTGGGCTATGTGATCAGAGAGCTCTTCCATGTCTCTTTTCATGTAGTCCAGGGAGGTACAGATCAGGTCATTCACACCAACATGGACAATGACAGAGTCATATTTGTACTTGTTCTGGAGTGACCTGACTGCTTGTGTTATGTGGTGGATCCTAGCACCTGACAGGCAGCTAACAGTAACCTTCTCTTTATTCAGCCTAGTGAGTGGGACGTCAGTGTGCCTGACTATAGAGTCACCTATTACTAGTATGTTGGGTATGTTATTTTGCCTTAAGGACTGTGATTGCATGGCGCACTGGTTTTATGACGTATGTGTTTCTTGGTTTGTGTTGGGGGGGTTGGAGGTTGCTTGGTTGTTTGCTTTACAGGTCTATGTTGGTTTTGCAGATTCTTATTTAGAGTTATGTTACTATTAATAGTATTAATATTAATTAGTATTAATAGTATTAATTAGTATTATATTAATGGTAATGTTACTATTAACTCATTACATCCAAGCGCTGCCTCCAGGTGCATCTGCCGTTAACTCCAACTGATGCCTTTATAGGTCAAATATTGCTTGTTTATATCTGCATCAGTAATTCCAAAAACATGCTATGTACAAGGTTTTAAAAGATTCCGTCTTAAAGCTCACACAATGGCAAATTCAACTGCATTAATATTTGACCTCCTTCTAGTGTAGATAAATAGATATTAACTTTTTTATTATATTAATTTGCAAAGTTATAATTGTCACATTTTTTTCTTAATGTCTCAACCACCAAGAAACACAGGCAGAACTATTTAACCTCATATGAAAGCTCTCAGATAGATGAATAAAATGTTGCTGACAGTACATTTGTAACGAGTGGTTGCTGAGATATTTTAAGTTGTTTACAAAATATTACAGATGTAATAGTTACTGTGTTTACTGTGACTTATAAAATTCAGTTTAAGACCAAGAAACTAAAGAATGCTGCCACAATAAAAATAGTTTGTGCTAAAGAGTTTGCCATTTAAGCTTCTTTCATAATCCCTATATCTCCAGAGATATGAATATTTGTTTGAAATGTGATGACATAATTTGATTCTGTCAAAAGGTTTAGGCTCTGCCCATTACAAGTTACATTGAAAACTTCCTGAGCTCCATTGGACTGAATGAGCTAATCCAAATGGTAGTTTGACCAAGAGCAAGACTATTTAGGAGTGGCCTGTACAGTGTCACCAAATGAATATGCAAGTATGCTAAGAGCTTAAATATCTCTAAACAGACCAGCCACAATTAAAAGGCTGAAATATATTTAATAATAAATAAAAGAACAAGAAAATACTCAGTAAGTAATCGGTAACATCAGAGTTCAAAATCGCAGGAAATATTTAAAACAACATTGCAGGACAGTCTCAAGTAAATAAAGAAAACAACCAAGCTATACTTTACTATATTCCTATCTGAATGTAAAAGAGCTATTATGCCCTAGAAACTTACTTACAGCAAGGCAAGTGCGGATGTGGTGATATGTGTACGTTCTTGTTAGGTCAAATACAAAATACAAAATGCACAGTCTCTCTCTCTCTCTCTCTCTCTCTCTCTCTCTGAGAGAGTTCTTAAATTAATATCAAATATTACTGCTGGGTTAGCTTGGCTGACATTACTTTTTGTCACCTGATTTCAGTTCCCAAGCTAAACCCCATTTGTCAGAGACTTACAGAATTTTAGCATCTCTCTGTGAAAAATACATAGCCTTCAGATGTTTGCTCAGAGCTGTGCAGCTGCTAGGAAGTCAAAAAGTAATAAAACACGTCCACATCTCAAGCCTAGCAATTACTTCTCTTTTAAGACAATGCAAAAAAACTTGTAGCTCTAGACATTGAGTCTACTACTGCACTGAAACTGAAAGATAACATCTCTTTTATTACATGGTTCTGAAACAATTTAATTTCTCTGAATTTTTTCAAGTTAACCTGCTGTGCTCCAGTTTCCATTAAACATATACATCTAAACAGTCGCAATAATGCAGGTACATTCCTCTTCTATTCCAATAGGGCATGATGTGGTTACATTTTAGTTCAGTACTTTACACACACTTCTGTATAAATCATATATTCACAAATTACATAGAATTCTTTACAAAATTCCAGATAGCTGGGCTGGCAGTATTTCTGTGTGTCACACTTACCATAACCAAATCCAATTATTTCCAGAAAATGGAATACACTGCCATTAACCTTGAGGCAAATAGATAACATCATTTTATTCAACCAAACTGAAGCTATATCTTACAAATACTTGGATGAAAGTAAACAGCTGTGTTAATTTAAGGTTTTCATCTGGGAGGATGTAGCCTTATGAACAATTTCTTCGGAAGCACAAAGAAGCGTGCAATGTAATGGTTGCCTGTTTTTGTTAGTTTTGCTACAGTTCACATTTTATTAGTGTTAGTGTTTAGATGCTGGATCATGTTTTAGATATCATGTCCTACCCATAAAAAATAACATTTGTACTTTCAAATTCTTAGTCTGCACCAGCAGTATGATGGCATTGGGATGATTATGGGAGAGTGGTCTGTTATACCAAGGTAGCATAGAGAGTTAAACCAGTAACTTCAGGTGAGCTGCATTCTGTTTAATACAGTTTTAGTTCATACCTTAAGTGGGCATGCTTATAACTTATATTATTTATGTATTTTATTATTTTATTTGCCATTTATAACTGGGTTAGTCCAACTGAGCCATTGGTCTGTTTTCAGTGCAGACCTGAGGAGAAAAGCTCCAAAAATACAAAACTTTAGTATAATGATTACAATACAGTAAAATATCAGAATTTAGTGTTCATACAGGAGAGAAAAAAATGAGCTGAGAAACATAAAGATAACAGAGACATGTATAGTATAAAGTAGAGGTACAAATGAAATCAGGTATAACAACTTAGTTCAATGTTCATGCTCAAGTCTGAGCTCACTGCTAATTATTACAGTAGAGTTAGCAAATGAAATCCATGTGTATGCAAAGTAGAGCTTAACAACTTACTTTGATTGTCATGCTCTAGTCTAAAATCACTGTCTATTGTTAAGTGAAATGTAGAGTTTTAGAGGGTATTCTTTACATGGAAGAGTAAACTCGTTTGTAAGACTTTAACAGGTTGAAACATAGATTTGGAGAAGTTATGGCAAGAGGGGATACATGAGTTCATGGAGCATTATGGCAAGAACAAGTTTTTGGTTTCAAGAGGTAGATTTTTACTTCAGATTTGAAGCAGATGGTACTTGTGATGTTGCGTATGTTAGGGGGTAGCCTATTCCAGGCTTGGGAGACAGAATGTTTATAAAGGAGGTTGCCAATATTTTTGTGAGGTTTATAGATATCTAGAAGGTTCTGGACTGAGCTACGAATTGGGTGAGCTGGAGTATAGTGGGATACTAATGAAGAGAGTTAGGGACAGGGCAAGGATTTATTTAGTAGGGAGCGAGTGAGCTGCAGCTGTGAGAGAAGCAGGAGCTGGGGGAATTAAAGCCATTAGGGCAAGGCAATGATGAGGTTTGTATGGTAGGTTACTGGCAAATCTGGCTGTGCTGTTACAGTTCTTTTCGAGTTTGGATAGGAGTGATGACTAGACATGGGTAAGGACAAGAGAGGCATAGAGAAGGGAAGGGAGGATAAAGGCTTGAGCAAGAGAGGACCTGGTTTTGGGAGTTAGGAATTATTTGTTTCTGTAGAGAAATTGTTTTTTATTTTAATACACTGTTGCATATGGATGTCGAATTTTAGCTGGTAGTTAATTATAGTTCCAAGTAGTTTGGTGTAGGGATCAGCTGTGATGGGGGTTTTATTGAGAGAGAGAATAGTAAAAGTGGATCTGTGGTGAGAAAGGGATTTAGGAAGGAAAATTAGGAGCAGGGGCGGCTCGTGCTATCGGACTGCTGGACTGCAGCCCTCCCACCTAGAAAAACACAAAAGAAAAATCTTTAAAACTAAAAAACAAAACTGAAAAAAAAAAGCATGAGTCCCGACTCCTCTGCGCATGCGCATGCGCAGAGGCATTTGAAGACCTCAGACTGCCTTTATCAGCAGTCCAGATAGAGAAAGACAGGTACCCAGCAATCATTGCTGCAAGTGCACCCAGGAATCAGTGCGGTGACGACCACACAGAAGAGGAGGTCCGGACTGCTTCGGCTGCAGGCAGATCCAATGAGGAGAGAGGTAAGCTGGCAGACCCAATGAGAGATAGAGGACTGAGAGAGGAGAACTGCTCTCGCAGGACATATTGCTTGGGCGGGCGGGTTTGGTTGCTGGATTGCTCCATTTTGGGATTGGCTTCATTCAGGAGATAGGTGCCTGGTCGCTGGATTGCTCTGTTTTGCGGACGGGTTTGGTCGCTGGCTGGATTGGCTTCATTCAGGAGGTAGTTGTTCGCTGGATTGCTTTGTTCGTCTGTTGAGGCATACAGCAGGTAAGTGAAGGGTGTGCGTGTCTGTGTGTCTAATATGGAAGAAAGGCCTGGCAAACTACTTGTTCTCCCAACTTGAGCACTGTACTCTGGATGTTTTCAGCTATTCATGGGGTCGCTGTGGGAGTTGATGTGACTCAGTAGACAAGAGGGATAAGCTTACTATAACTGCCAAAGTTCACTAAATCATGAATGCTATATTTATAATTGATGACAACAGACACCCTTACAAAAGAAAGTGCTGTCCATAAGCCAAATTGTGGCTCTACTTAAAATCATACAAGTTATTCAAAGTGTTAAATACAACTATGGTTGTTTTTGTACTTGGATCACTTACAGTTTAGCTAAGAAACACTCCACTTTTCAAAGTCTATCGTGTCCAATTTTAAACTCTGTTAAAAAGACTTTGCATCTTACATGACTTGTAATAGCACTTTTCTACCTGGTATTTCATGTATTGTAGATGGAGAAGTGGATGCTAAAACATCGTCTACTACTAAACAAGGGTTGTCTATGCTTAACCTAGCGCTTTCCTTAACATCATTACATACTTAGTATTTTTGCACTTCACCAGGTTAACCTGTATGATTATGCACCACTGATAGAACATGCTGGAGGGACAGATTCATAACCCAGAGGCTCCCTTCGCTCTGGAATAGAATTCCAATTCATGTTAGGCAGAGCACCTCACTGACTCTCTTCAAGAAGAATCTTGATGAGTGGATGGGGGATCATAGGTTTGTCCCGGGGATTACTTCTGTGTCACTATTAGACAGAGGCACAGTAAACTAAACTTTAAAAAGGGCACAGTATACTCAAATCAAGGGGTGGTGTAAGCCAAACACAATCGGGCTAGGCTTATAAATGCCCCAGGGCAGATAGCCTAGTATGAAGCTATGAACCTATGAACCTAAATGTTCACCTTCAGCCACTATTGTAGTAGCAGCTCTACCACTGCACTTGTTGGAAACTTTGTACTTACATCCTCACTTCCTGCTATTTCTGCTTCTTTCTAAATGGTAGATAAATCCCTCTATCATAAGCATTTCTTTGCTTCATTGTTATGGCAGTTTGATAAATATTCCCTACAACACCAGAACCGTTCATCTGGAACTCATTCATTTCTGTTTGTAAGTGGTACAAAGTACAACGATATATTGAGTAACGTTTGCATTTATAGACAGTGGTAGCAAGTGAATCACTGGATATTACTTCATGAACTTCTACCGCAGAACTTAATTACAGTGAATTAAATATCAGTTAACTGCATTTTCGTATATTCTTACTGTCGGTGATTTTGTCTCTGTAAAATAACTGTTGGTGAAGTGGCATTTCGTTCAAGTAACATAAATCCACATATTTATATTTATACAATAATTGACAAAATGCACTATGGGGATATGCAAAGCACCCACTTTTAGAAAAAAAATCTGAACTTATTGCATGGTTAGGCTAACATTATTTACAAGGGCTAATGGAATAGAGATGTGGTGGGCTACTTTTTTGCAAGGCCGATATTTTGTGTTGTTCATTTTTTTGCAAGGCCGATATTTTGTGTTGCTCATACTCATATCTCAAAAAACATGCAGTATTGTAGGATTTATAAACCTCATAGTTACCCAGGGGGTATTTGCAATGAAGTACAAGGAAACATGGACAGTTAAGTTCATAAATTCAATAGATGCTCAATGTCAGTAGCTTCTAGCTCTCTGCAAATGGTTAATTTTTCATGTTCCCCAGTGACCCAGCTCTCAGTCCACAAAATGTGCAATCAACATTCATCTACATGTTATGTAAACCAGTGGCTTAGCAGTGTAGGCCAAGGTTTCCAACACTGAGTCTTCTTTAACTAGTGCAGTGTCAATACATTAGATCTTGTGCTGTAGCTACTGTGAGTCCATATTATCTGTTTATTTTAAGTCCCCAGGATATTCCAGCTATATTACCAGGTTGCACTGTGCTCTCTTCATGAGGCCCTACCTCTACCTGTCACCACTACCACTCAGCAGAAGGAAGATACAGAAGGCACAAAAATCAGTAATGCTGAAGCACTAAACTTGATTAAACATAGATGTTACAATGCAGTCTGCTCAAACATCAGATTATATGTACTATTCATCTGGCTATAATTAATTATTCATTAGGGCTCCTAGAGCCCTTTTTTTGTCAAAAGGTTTCTTATGGATAGTGAATCAAGCAGCTTAGAGCAGCTTAACACAGAGCTAGTCATTGCCCCCCCCCCCCAACACCTTTTTGTATGCTCTCCAGCTATAGCTATCAGGTGCATGGCTCCCTGGAGGTGCGACTACACTAGTGGCAGGACGGGAATGAGAAGTGAAGCATAGAAGCAAGCATCATCAAATATGCTACCCTGCACACCAAAGGATTTCTGTGAACCCTAACTAGGTGAAGTTGCTTACATCACATGCATGACAGCATATAGTATCAGTTAGTCCCTAATCCTCCTTCAATGCCTGGCAATCTGCCACACAGGTATGACACCATCCTTATCACCTGAGGCATGCAACCCCATGCTCCTGGAGTGGATCAAGTGGCAAGTTCCCGATTGCTAGTCAAAGTCAGATCGGGTGGTTTGTAGTATGGCCTCCATCTCTCTATTCCATGGAACCAGGGTGTCAGTAACCTTTCTGAATCCCATTTGTAATACCTAAAATATGCTTTATAAATAAACCCCAAGAGAGCAGCAGCAATAACAATGTTCTGGGTGTTGGCTGGCTAGACCTTGACTACCATTATTAAAAAGGGCAGAGTTTGCACATAAATTCTGCTTTGTCTTGTGAACAGAACATATCTGCTCATAGACAATACAGTTGTTTGATAAGCTGCATGAAGGGCCAGTAACTCTAGAATACTACTTCACAGCAAAAAGATGGAAAATCTTAGCAGTACTGTACTATTCTTCTCTAACTGAATACAAGCACTACACCAAGATAAAACATGAGTAACTCTCCCAGTAAACACGCTGCAGTAGCATATGCTGGTTAACTTAGCCAGCTCTGTCACTATCTGAGCCCTCAAACTCTGCAAGGTTTCTGACTGACACTTTGCCATAGTTAACAATGATTGGACTGTGTGCGGCTAGAGAGCGCATATGGTGGTGGATAGAGATACTCAGGCTTGAGCCCTGTATCTTGGATGTAGGTGGTAAGGACCTGAATTCCCTCTCCACCACCATTTCTAAAAAAAAAAAATGCAGATTTTTGCCTCATTTGTTCTGTTCCTCATAAAATCTGTGGTTTCTGTATCTACATTTTTCCTTGCACAGTCTGTAGTGTAGTGTAGTGGTGCACTGGTAGCATTGCTGCCTAACAGCTATAGGTTATCTGGTTTGATTCTTGGCTGGGGTGCCTTCTGTGTGGTGTCTGCATGTTCTCCCATCTTGCAAAGATGTGTCTGGCATTTTGCTCTGCTGAAAATTGTCTTTTGTTCCAAGTCAGACTAGTTTCCTGGTTAAAAGTTTAAAAAATAATAGGCATTTGAATTTCAGACTTCACATTCTTCAGAAAGTACATGGTAACACAAAATTGTTCTAGCAGTTGTCTAAGTTTATAACATGGATATTTGAAATCTGTCCCTATTTTTGGGACTGTATTCTCCCATTATTGGCTTTGTCCAGGTATTTTGTGCTAAGGTTGAGAGTTATCTATGGTGAGAACTGTATTCATTGAATGTTTGGGGGCTGTAACCCCCCCCCCCATTACTGGCTTTGTCCACATGTTTTTTGCTAAGAGGTTGAGAGCTATAGTGAGAACTGAATATGTTTGGGGGCTGTATTCCCCCCATTATTGGCTTTGTTCAGATGTTTTATGCCAAGAGGTTGACAGCTGTGCTGAGAACTGAATTCACTAAATGGTAGCCAAATAAGTTTGTCTTCCTCTCTTTTATAAAACAGCTGATTTGGCATAGTGGTATGTTTCTCTGACTGTTTTGCACAGGGTCCCCTGGGTTAAAGACGTGGCAGTGAAATGTATGGTGGTAACACAGCATTTTATTCTAGCAACTTTCCAACATTATACGAGCAGTGTTTAAAATGTGTCCCTGGTTTTTGGGCTTTTGTCCCCCCCCCCAATACATTTCAGCTTTTTCCAGATTTCTTGTGCTGCAAAGTTCAGAGATACAACTGCGTGTTGAGTGTCAAGAAGATTTTACAAGGAGCTGAGAGCTGCAGGGGAACAAAACTTTAGTGCTGCTTATTTGAAGTCTTCTTGCATTAATAGCACAACAGGTAGTGTACTTGCTTTTGATGCAGAAGGCTTTGGGTTTTACTCCCACAGTAGATAGATACATTGCTGATACTGTACTGTGTTGTAAAGTGGGTGGATGTTGCAGTCCTTTTTGGCAAAGATACCTAGAGTAGTAACTATGAACCTGAACCTGTTATCAGTTTGCCATACAGTCCCTATTGTGATATTACTAGCTTATCATTTTTTTTAATGCATGCAACATAGGCAATTTATTCCTCAAGGGCAACAGGCACTTTATTTGTAGATGAATAAACAGTGACATATAAAGTTGTTTGCTAGTAGCAACCTCTTCATTGTTACAGATTTCTTTAATGTGGAATTATTTAAATGACTTTTACTACTTTAGAGATTGTGCATATTTACTGATACTGGTGGACTGTAGAAGGTTGAGTAGACTTTTATTATGGAAATGTTCTGAATTGGGTAGTTTTGTCATTGGTGCATGCATTTTGTTTCATTGTTTACTGGAAAAATGTTCAAAACAAATTTAAAATGCCGTCTAACAACTGTACTGTATTGTACAAGGAATATAATTTAGTCGAATCAGGAAGGTGTATCAAAGAGCGCATGTATGTTTCATGTGCAAGGAGGCTATGATTTAAAAACAGCCCAAAGTTAATCTTTATCTGTCACTGGCAAAATGTATTTTCTTTGAATGTGGGTTTCAATGCTGTTTCATTGAATGTGAGTTTCAAGGGCAGATAAGTTTTTAATGCTAAGCCTGTTTTCATTGTGAGACTGCGTTGCTTTGTTTAGCAGATGTCTTAGTGTTTGTGCTGTAAAATGCAAAATAAAACTTTCAAATGAAAAACAAATCAACATAGAAGTAAAGCAGTATGCACATTAGTGTTTATGGTAAATGGAGTGAAATAGCCAAGTAATGGATCATTGGAATGGCTGCAGGGGGGAGGGCTCCATTCGACCATGATTTTGTGAGGGGGAAGGGCGGCAAACTCAAAGACAGCCCCAGCAGAACTATACCTCCCAACTGTCCAGATTTTCACAGAATGAATAGATTTTTGCTTCTTATTTTTGGTTTGTTCCTCATAATATTTGTGGTTTTCTCATTTAGGAATTAAGTCACTAAATAATGACACACTGAGTTTCAGACTTCATAACCTTCAGAAAAATGCTTGCTAAAGTAAGACCTGTTATTCTATCAACTGTCTCAGTTTATACAAGAGCAATATTTAGTACTGTTTATATGTTCCCCTAATATATTTAGTATTGTTTATATGTTCCCCCAATATATTTGGCCTTGTCCAGATTTATTGCATTAACAGGTTGAGAGGTACATGCAAATTGCTTTATAGAATTAGACATAGCCAAACCTCTCAACTGTCCCCGAATTTGGCTCAAAATGTTGCTCTTTCCCTAATAATCCCTCTGCAAAATAACAATTTTGGAAAAAAACATGGAGGGTTTACAATTAAGAAATAACTGTAATAGTCAGAGTTATAGATTACTTTTATTTCAGAAATGCATGTAGATTCTTTTATTTTGTCAGCTGCTCAAGTGAGCAGTACTATTATTAAAAAAATGGTCCCTTCTTTGACAGGTTCCCAGCTGTATTATGTGGCTATTTTATATTTTTGCATCACATTTGTGGTCCATTTTTCATAAAATAGTTTTTTTGGCAAATTAGTGGTAAATCATTAAAGACTGAAGTTAGAAAATAATGACAGACACTTTGAGTTTCAGATTTCATATCCTTCAGAAATTTTATACCAGTGCAAGACCTACTATTCTATTATCTTTCTAAGTTTATAAGAGCAATATTTAAAAAGTGTCCTTATTTTTGGCCCTTTGTCCCACTTCTATGTATGGCTTTGCTCTGAGGATGAGAGGTATGACAAATGTGTCAGGGCCATCACAGTCAGCCAGAGACATTTCAAATTGTGACATACTTGTTGCACCCCACTCCCCCATGTAGTGACTCTGGATGTGTCCAAGCAAGGCAAGGAGCAGTTACACAGTGTAAATGTGCAGGGTATCCCCCCATCCAAGGTAGACACAAGTACTACAGTGGCTTTTCATCTGTTCTTGATTTTTCAGAATGGTCTGGTTTCTGTCATATTTTTGTACAGTTGATTTATGCTTATTACTCAAAGTGCCTGTTGCTCTGTGTTTTAAGTAGCAATGCTTTAATGACCATCAAGTAAGCTTGTCTGAGATCATAACATGCAAGTAAGCTTTAATAAGCACACTGTTAAAGAATTGCCAACATTGAAGCCTTTCTGTTGTTGCCATGCAGAGAATACTTAACTAGATAATGTTTAAGTGTTGGGTATTGAAATGCATATGACAGTATTTGTAATAAAGGACAGGATTACATTATTTTAAGAAGCTGATTACACTTGCCGGAGACTTCCAGTGATATCTGAGGGCTTTACCCGTAAACTAAACAGAATGCCAGTCATGTGTGGTCCATAACCTGTACAGTAATCCTTTAAGCAATGTATCTTGAGCTTGTTTGCTTTTCATTTTTTACTTTGATCATGTTTTCCCCATGAAACAAGTAGATAGTTGTCAGGCAGCAGGTCTTATTTGGATAAGAAACATTTTTACAAGTGGGGGCATCAGAGATTGCTACTTTCAGCATGTTACTTGGTACTTTAATAAAGCTGAATATAAATTATAATTAGAACTGCAGTGCAAGGAGAAAAGGTTTGAGTTGAGTGCTGCTTGTTTTTCTTATACTTGATTTTGACTGGCATTCCAGTAATGTATTTAAAAAGTAATTTATTTTTTCATGCCTCTCAACCTTTTTGTTTCCATCTAGATATTAAGTAAGCTGTCAAGCAGCCAATGCATTGAAATATTTTTATTCTTTTATACTTCATTTGTCTTGATTGGACTCTCATAATGAGGGTTTGGCACCCAGGGCAGCATATTTAATTAAAGTTTAGTTTTTGTGGATTTTGAGCATAGCTCCTCCCCTTTCTAGTTGCCCGCACCCCCTTCCCATTGACCCCATACATTTGGCTATCTCCTGCACCCCCCCTTTGATTTGAAGTCACCAGCCACCACTGATTAGGAGCTTAGTCTTTTTGGAGTTATGTATAAGTTGTTGCTCACTTATAATATTATTGTGCTGTATAGTGGGGGCAGGGGCTGACATAATGCTTAAGGTCTTTACCTCACATATAGAAAGTACAGGGCTTGATTCTGATTGGGGGCAGTGGTTATTGGCTAGGCTTGTAATAGTGTACAGACTGACAGCCCAGTGTTTACCTATGAACCTGTGCTATATTCTGCATCAAGAAAGCAGTTCAGGATTAATGGACATGCTGCACCTCAGAAAATCCAAATCCCATCGAGCTACGCACTCGAGAGACTTGAACCTCAGCACTGAAATAAATAGGACATGCTGGAGGGACAGATTCATAACCCAGAGGCTCCCTTCACTCTGGAATAAAATCCCAGTCCAGGTTAGGCAGAGTCCCTCATTGACTCCCTTCAAGAGGAATCTTGATGAGTGGATGGGAGATAGTAGGTTTACCCCGGGTATCACTTCTGTGTCACTGTTAGACAGAGACACAGTATATTAACCTCAAAAAAGGGCATAGCAAAATTCATTTAAAATGGGTGGTGAAAGCCAAACACACTCTGGCTAGGCTTATAAATGCCCTAGGGCAGATAGCCTAGTATGAACCTATGAACCTATGATATACTGCCACCAAAGACAGAATTCATACTAGAAAGTACAGATGAATGCTACCTTGGTAATTGCAGAAACAAAATATGGTTATTTAATGGATGATTATCTTTGGATGATAATAAAAGTTCATCGTGAGCGTGATTGTGGGAAAAGGATTTTAGTAAGTGACTGGCTTGTTATTGGCAAGTTGGCAAGTATTCATCCATGCTGAGCCATTTTTTTTTTAATTTTCCTGGAAAAGAGCAGTCACATTTCCCTGTAGCTTATGGCAGTATTTGAATTACCTTAAATGCCCAGGTACACAAGGCTAGATACGTTTAATCAGATATGCATCTCTTTCATGTCAACAAAAGGGAGTCTATAATTCTGCTGCCTGTGCAAATGGCTACATAAATGTAACAAGGCAGCTGCTTATTACAGCCAAATCTGGAAAAGAATTTGACTTATTCATAGGAGAGAAAGTTTCTCCATGACCTGACTATATGAATTTTTCCAAAAGCTAGTATAGTGATGATACAACCATGAGAATATTTATATAGCTGTATCATATATTAATATAGACTGAAGCTAGGGAAGCCAATCCCTCTTGCAGTGTCAGAACATTAGATTATGAAATATTAAATTATATATGCATGCACTAACAAAAATGCTGAGATATGTGATGTCTTTAAAGTCAAGATATATTAATGAATTACTTAGAAATGAAAGACTGAATTAGGTAGCATGATTCAAAGTGCTGCTATACTCTACATTGTATACATTATTTTGTAGTAATAGGTAATGATAGTAATTACTCGTCTTACCTTTCTCAGGTTTCGCTGAAGCTTTTACATAAGAAAAGTGAAGTACTTGGTGTCTGACGTAAAGGGAGACAATATGTAGTTCCCCCAGAAAGAAAGTAATACATACAGCTATTAATTGCATTCTCTAGACTAACTTTGTGGCCTGAGAAGGTGCCGTAGTTTTGTAATGTCCACTTGCCTCGGAGAGGGGTTCTTTTGGATAGGCAGGTAAAGTATTAGTCATTATAAGAAGGCAGTTTGTACTTTAAACATAGGGTAGGACATTCTCTGATTCATCCACAGTGCAGAAGAGCTCTATCCAGTTTTAATGGCAGTGAAAACTCCCTCATCAGCCATCATGAAAGAAATATCCTGCAGAGAGAAAGATTACTGAATAGTTTATATGTGTATTAAGGGAAGAGAGAAAGAGAGAGGTGTGAGACAGTGGTGGACCAGTGTTATGGTGGAAGAATTTAGCCACTACATTTTAATATCATATCTCCCTTAAATCTCCACTGAAAAACTGGGTGCTTAATGTTTTAACTGAGCTCGGATTCAAAGTAAGAAACATAACATTGGAGTTAGTGACTGTTGTCTGTAAGCTTCATTGCCCCATGATTTCTTTCTCTGTTTACACAAGTGAAATTAGCTGCACACTTTCAAAAATGCTTTAAAGAAGATTTGAGAAGGCTATAGCTGACGTATACAGATGCCACCACAATCATAACTGTTGAGACAGGAAAGCTTGGACCTTAAAGTTACTGCAAGTTATGCTGTTATGTCTACCTTTAAAGGATAACTGTTTGATAAGCAGTGAATGTCCCTCAAAATATGAAGGCGGTACTCTTTTCAAATTAATTTCTAAACATGATTCACAGTAGTTTGATCTGAATAATAGTTCCATATACTATTTTTTTTTATTAAGACTGGCTATTATTCTGAAGACATAGTAGCATGTGTTACAATGCTACAGATGTTCAGAAACATTGCATACCGTTTAATTTCTTTCAGATAACATATACTCTTGTAATAGGTAACTGTAGTGAACAGTCCTTAATAGCCAAAAAATAAAACTTTACATGAGCATAACCATAAGTCATCTTGGTACTATATATTCTATTCTACAGAACTGCGGTGGTGGTGCTGCGGTAGCGTTGTCGCCTCACAGACGTTGTCCGTTCAATTCTCAGTTAGAGCATCTTCTGTGTGGCGACATGCGTGAATGGGCGTTCCTTCGCTGAAGGTTGTGGGTTAGGCCCGGCAAGTCAGTATGTAAAAATCTACTGCCAATCATTAGCGGACCGGAGTTCCGCTGTGGCAACCCCTAACCAGGAAAAGCCGCAAGACACAAATAAATTCTCTTCTACAAAACATTTTAATTCCTTTATTTACACTACTGATGCAAATTTTCTTATTATTTTCTTATTTTCTTTTGAAATCCATAATTAGTAGGAAGGATATATATTTTAAATCTCTAACATGACTTAGAAGACAATTCATTTATTAGAAACTAGAGTATAAGCATGCATCCTTAGTTTATTATTATTTTTCCATCTTACCTACAGATGAGAATTTTGCTGCCTCATTCTTCCTTAGTTTTAGATGACAAAGATTACAGCCTGGAAGTTGTAGGTAGATGTTATTATAGCATTTCAACCCTAAAGTCACCAAGCATAGGCAAATGTCAGAAGTCCGTCAGGTGATATCAAGTATTTCTGGAAAAAATCTGCAGATGAAAAAAAAAAATCAGACTTAATAGTCAGTTAGGCCTAATCAGTAAATGTCAAGTATTTATCTAAAATCACATCCAGATGACTGCCTGAAGTGATTCACTTTTCAGACTGGGTGGGAACCTGACCATGTAGAATGGCTGAATGATGTAAAACCACAAATTTAATCTTAGATTAACCGTTGCTTTACTAACTAAAAATGATCTATGTGTACATTTATTCAAGGGAAGTGAAGTGCTGGCTTGAAATCATTTTGTCTAGGCACAATAGGCTGAGCTGTGTATAATTTATATAGATAGGTAAACCCTGCTGATATTGTCTGATAGTGTCTGCTGCAGCTGGATATAAATCACTAATACTATTGCAGTACTGAAATGTAACTGTGTACTGTAAAGCAGTCGTTATTGTGTAGTCATAATGTGGCACTTACTGTTCCATGTCCATTCAGGCATGCCAGTCATGCTATACTGACGATTATCGTTACAAATACCATGCAGACGGTAAACACATAAAAAGGCTAAATTAAACCTTTTATTAAACATTTGTACTAAAAAAAAGCTTCCATGGATAACAAACTGTACACTGTAAAAGTGTGTGTATAACTTTTCATTATACAAACAACATGTTAATGCTTTCTTAAGATTCTTTAGGAAAGAGATAGTGGCTTGAATCCTAAGGGTACCACAAACAAATGTTGTTGTGTCGATTATGTTGTGTACATGTCACGCAGCAATCCACTGTGTTAATAATAATACATAATTCTCATTGTTGTGCAGATAAGAAGTATAGATAGCTACTGAGCTAAATGTTCTTAAACTGTCTTGTCAGTTCTGCCCTCTAAGAATGACCAAATTTAATTAAGACCAATACTCGGGATTTATAAACTAAATATGGGCAGTTCAATAAGGTACCATAGTTTTAAAACTCGCTATGACCTACAGCAGAACAATGCAAGACTGATGTAATTGCAAACAAGTGACTACAACTCCAAATGGAGAGCATATTTTAGGTAGGTATTCGTATCTTAAGCTGCAAAAGTTGTGCATGTTGTTTACTGTACTATTTAGAAGTGGAAGCTTCAAGCAATATACATATATATATATATATATATATATATATATATATATATATATATATATATATATATATATATACTGCTGTTTCATATTGTATGTATATCTTAGTTTTAGTGTGGAATGCTTTCACAATGTTTAACTACTAATAAATTGCCTTAATTTCATGAGCACTAGTCTGTTCATTCTTATAAATATTCATAGGCATGTTTTAATGACTGTGCAGTTTACTTTAATGATCCATGTGTCTGTAAGCTGCTGTGTTACAAGTTCTGCACACACAACCTGTTTACGAATATATTATATTCTGAATGTGCAAAACAAATCACAGGCTGTCCTTCATTCTAAATATACAGTTATTCAGCACAGTCTGTTGATGTGTAATGCTATGTGTAGCCAGATATGTCCTTGTGCAAATATCTCTTGACCCTATATAAAAATATGCTCAAGCTATATTTATCCTGTGCTGAAAAGGCTGGCTTTAGACCAACTGACTTGCCTCTTCAACAAACTTGCACAAATATCACAAGTGGTGAAACAGGCAAAATGGGCTATGATTTCCAAATGGATGCTAAGACAATTGAAGTTACAGAAACTTGCTTTTCACTATCCGAAAGTCTCTAAAACTTGATTGATCTTGCAGGAGTAAAGGACAATTGAACTTTATCCCTTTCCTTCTAGTATGAATATTGTCACTACTCCAAATGACACCCCAGTCCCATGTGCAAAAATGGGAAAAAGGGTTGTGGATGGATGGACGCCTTGTGAGTGGGAGTCTGTCATCACTACCTTGTGGCACCTGTAAACTAGGAAAACAGAGGAACAGTTTGAAGCTGAGGAGCACTGCATGTAATGTCCACCACCGACAGAGCACTCTTATTGCGTATTTGGGACAATTGATGCCAGTTAACACAGACTCTTCACATAGCTTTAGAAAGGACACATAGACATTTAAGGCATCAGCTTTCACTGCACAGGGTTACAAAGAGTAAAGATAGCAGCTGAAGGCAATGTCAGTTGGAATGAGCATGGATGGGAAGCAGATGCTGGAAGGACAGTAGCAGTTATAGTTCCACTATTCTAGGTGCAGTTCAGAAGATTGGCTAACTGCATGAAGATGAAGGCTCTGAAGGCAGAAATCAGAGAGTAAGAACTGTCATTATGGGACCTCAAGTGGAGGTGACAGCTGGAGAAAGAAAAATACAAGGAGGCTGTCAAAGGTGGCGCTATGGGAAAAACTAGATAAAAAGCTAACAAAGTGTCTGGAAGGACCAGCAGGTACATAGGCAAAGGTAATGACATTTATGGTATGTCTATAGGTGATGACAGGCAGGAAACAAAGAAAACTGAAAAAGACTAAAAGTTAGAAATGGGACTTGGACTGGTGGAACCTGAATGGCTAAGTGAAAGCAACACTTTTAGTGCTCTGCAGTTATCTTTTACTTAAACAGGAAAATTATTTTTTTTTTAAACTTTTTTTATGTATACTAAGAGACTCTAATATACTCCGACTTACATATATCAAAACCTTGGCAATTTTAATAAAAACATTCCTGTCAAAATATCCTGGAAACTTAATCTATGTAGCGGAGGTAGAAAATGAGCAACTCTAAGAATACTGATCCAGACATTTCACTAAAAAGAAAGATGCAACAACTTATGTCTTCCCTTCAAGAATAATCTTTAAAAATGGATAGACTTCTGGAGAACTTGAGGACATAGGAGAAAATAGTGTAAAACAAAATATATTTTTAAAGAAATGCTACAACAATGGCAAATTTCAAGTCTAAAGAGTTATGCTAGACATGAGGAACTGGTGTTGTTTTCTCATGCCATTAAGATAGAATGTCAGGACTTTGAAGCACTGTCAATTAAATACACCTACTGTAACAGAGATACTTTTATGTTTCCCTGTCTGAGCCTCACTTTACAGTGGATATACAAATAATAATGTTGGTAACAGCTATTTATAGCATAGAACTAGCTCTGACAGATATACAGTGGATATACAAAGTGTACACACCCCTGTTAAAATGCCAACTTTTTGCGATATAAAAAATGAAACCACAATAAATAATTTCAAAACTTTTCCCACCTTTAATGTGACCTACTATAACCTATACAATTCAATTGAAAAACAAACAAATCTGTTAGGGGAAAAATATAAAAAAATAAAAGACGTACAATAAGCTGGTTGCATAAGTGTGCACACCCTTAAAATAATACTTTGTTGAATCAATGGAATTGTACAGGTTATAGGTCACAATAAAGGTGGGAAAAGTTTTGAAATAATTGATTGTGGTCTCATTTTTTTATATCACAAAAGCATGGCATTTTAACAGGGGTGTGTACACTTTTTATATCCACTGTATATCTGTCAGAGCTTGTTCTATGCTATAAATAGCTGTTAACAACATCCAGCCAAAGAAAGTAGATAAATAGCAAGCTTTTGTAAATGGATGTAGGTGATTGGTAATAGCTAGTAAACCTGTACCAGCCTTCCCCAGGTGTATGTATGTGTGTGTGTTTGTATATAAATCAAATCTCAAAGTGTGTGTGTGTGTGTGTGTGTGTGTGTGTGTGTGTGTGTGTGTGTGTGTGTGTGTGTGTGTGTGTGTGAGAGCTATTTGGGAAGGGACATGAAGCACTGGTTGGACAGAGAGGGTGCAGAATGTTTTGGCTTGGCCACTCAGCTGAGATCTCAACCCTATAGCTGTGCCAGTGGGAAGTCTTATTGGGGATATGGAGAAAGAGGGAGAAACCAGCCCCAGACTGATTGTGATCTCTGTATGCTCTTAAGGGAAATTGCACTTTTACTGTGTGTGTACTTGTCATCCTCGCATTGTGTACATCCCCACTGTTGCCAGTGCTAAGGATTGAGGCTCCTTGATTACTGGGCCAGTACTGGGGCATCACACCCAAGGTGGGTAAAGATTTGTCTTTCAATCAGTCTATTCATCTTCCCTCCTTTTTCACTTCTCCATTGTCTGCTAGTAGTTAGAAGGTGATACACACCTTGGATTTGCATAGGCAGCTCAGATATTACTTGGATAGCGCAAACACATCCTAAAATCTGAGCAACTTTTTGTTTCATTGGATGTCATTTCCAGTCCCAGAGCTGGGTTTGCCAGGCTTTTCCTTCATGGGTTTGTGGAGGGCTCTTCTCTGGCTTCCTCCACCCATATTTTCCAGGATCTTTTGTACTCTCCCAAAAATAAAGAATACTATAAAAGTAGTTAAGAAGGACAAGGTACAGTTGTATAAGATTTTACCAAAACAGTAGACGTCCTACTTGTCACTGTTGCAGTATTCTGTCCCACTTTCCTGCTGCCTTTTATTTTCTGTTTTCCTACTAATAGCTGAGGGATTTCCTCTTACACCATCAAGTCTTTTTATTTCCCTTCCTGAATGGGCATGTTATTATTTCTCTGGGGTTGTTGTGGTTCTCCTGGGACACTTCAGATCTGATGTTTGATATCCATATATCACATATGTACCTTATGCCTTACTCATAGGAAATATGTCTGCCATACAACACTGGGAAGGTGTAAAGGCTTTGGTGTACTGGCCAGATGTTAGGCTATCCTTGGCAAAATATCCCAAGAATAAAGAACACTGCAACAGTGAGAAATAAGAAATCTACTGTTATTGTAAGATCTTACATAAATGTACCATCCAGAGTCCCACTTTGCAAAAACTGCAGTACCTGACAGTTTGCAATGGGAATATCAGAATCCTCTCCCAAGTCATGGGTAATCCAGCATTAGCCACTCTCTACCTTCTCTATTCAGCCTGCTGCCCCAGATCTTGGGTCAGTAACTGAGGGCAGGTTGTCTGTTGTATAGTCAGGGAGCAAACACTATGCTGCAGATCTTGATGTAACCATAGTTACATGTTGTGGTATATTTCTGTAAATTATGACACATTTTCACAAACAACAAAATTAACTGTAGTATCTGTTCTGCTGGCTATAGGCCTGGCTTTGCATAGCTGTGCTATGATTTGTTGCCCCTGTGACTTGGCACTAAGCAAGGAGTCCCTCTGATTTTTACATTTACCAAGTACAACCAAAACAAGATACAGTTACTTTTAGGCATCAGTATCTTACTAACTGTATGTTGCTTTTGTCATTGTATCTCCTTGTGGCTTTACAAATGTAAAGCAATTTATAAAGTAAAATTTATAAATTAAAACATTCACTTGGTGAGCATTGCAAAAAAAATCAATGTGGTTCTTTAGGAGTATACTACTTTCTGAATATACAACTTTTAGCTATGAATGATTGATTAAAGGACAACCACAGTGAAAAGCTTAAAGTATGCCAATATCTTAGACCAAACAAGTAACCTGCTATGCATTAAGAAATACAACTAGCCATCTTAATGGAAAGAAGAGATCTCCTAACAAGAAAGGGAATAAAAGAGAGATCAATAGATGCATATACATATGCACACTTATTCTTCTTCTTTTGGCTGTTCCCGTTAGGGTTGCCACAGCAGATCATCTGTTTCCATTTCTTCCTGCCTTGTGCATCTTGCTCTGTTACACCAACCGCCTGCATGTCCTCTCACACCACATCCATAAACCTTATCTTAGGCCTTCCCCTCTTCCTCTTACCTGGCAGCTCCATCCTTAGAATCCTGCTCACAATATACCAGCATCCCTCCTCAGCTGATGTTCAAACCAATGGAATCTCGCCTCTCTGGCTTTGGCTTCGAACTGTTCAATCTGAGCTGACCTTCTAATATACTGATTGTTAATCCTGTCCATCCTCGTCACACCCAGTGCAAACGTTAACATCTTCAGCTCTGCCATCTCCAACTCTGACTCCTGCCTTTTCATCAATGCCACCATCTCCAACCCATATAACATATCTGTCTCACTACCCTCTTGTAGACATATGCACACTTATTCATGTATGCAAATTGTGTTAGCACAAGGACACATAATTATCTTTTGTCTAGCTGCAGTACACAACTAACAATGCAGTTACTATTCCATCCTTTCTTCTTTCTTCATTGCATTTGTCAC
This sequence comes from Protopterus annectens, assembly GCF_019279795.1. Classification (NCBI taxonomy): domain Eukaryota; kingdom Metazoa; phylum Chordata; order Ceratodontiformes; family Protopteridae; genus Protopterus; species Protopterus annectens. The sequence continues at coordinate 111,292,986 of NC_056740.1, read as the reverse complement.
ATGCCTTCTTGAGGCCCTCCACTGAGCCATAAAACACACACTCTGATAAGCCATTGCATATTTATTTATTTATTTATTTATTTTACATTTGTTGACCGGGCTAGTCTAACTGGATATATGTCCATTTTCAGTAGAGGCCCGGGGAGAAAAGCTCCACATAAAAACTAAATAAAAACAAACAGGACATTGCAACTTCAGTTACAGTTCTCTTGTCAGACAAAACACTTGTTTACATGCTAACTTAGCAATAATGATAGATAAAAAAATTAAAACAAAATAGAAAGTTTTTTGTTTTTTTTTTGTTTTTTTTTTTTTGTAGACCAAACAATAATGGAAGAAAAGAGTATTCAGAAGAAAGACAGAGATTCCCAAACCAAAGTTGTAAATATGGCACAGGAGAATAGATAGATATTTACAAGGTAGGGAGACTTAGTTAAGGGCAGTAACTGATCTATAAGGCAGTAACGTGTTCATACAGTCTTTCCTGGTTAATGTCCATACAGTCTTTCCTGGGTACAATTAGTTTAACCTAGAAGGTAGTGGTCTTAAAGTGGCTCTGACGTGAATAGTGTTTCGTGCTATAACCTAGGAGAACAGGAAGAGAAACCTTAGTCTGGGTTAGCACAAGGACTTAGCATATGGGTTGTAAAGTATATGTTGTTTCTTTTTAAATAGTGCAGTTGAAGAAAGGGATGTGAGTTCACCAGGAAGTAGGTTCCAGCTTTTTCCCACAGTGTTAGAGAAAAGGGAACCCCTGCTTTATTGTTGGGTTTTTGTCTAGATAACAGTAGTTTATTTTCTGAGCGTAGGTCTGTAAGAGTTTTATATGGGGTGATTAGACTCATGAGAATTGGTGTGTTGCCAGGGTGATAAAGGGTTTTATGAGCAATAATAAGTTGGTGGAATAGCATTTGATTATGCATTTCCAGCCAACCCAGTTGTTTCAGATTTTGGCAGTGGTAGGTTCTAAAAGGGGAGCCAGTAGCAAATCTGGCAATGTTATTGTAGGAGATTCCAGCTTGTTGAGATTGCTTTTAGATAGATTAGTGTATATAGGAGAGGCATAGAAGCGAGTTGAGATAAGGTGGTATGGGCAATAATAGTTCTAGCTATGAGAGTAAGGAAGGGTTTCATTTTATAGAGGGAGCCTAGTTTTAGTTAACTGATTTTATTTTGGTGTTGATATGAGTATCATAGTTAAAGGTGTGGTCAATAGTTACTCCTAAGAGGTTTGTGGTAGTGTCAGGAGATATGACTGTGCCATTATTAGATTTGATGATGAAGTCAATTGGGGTGGACTTTTGTGTGGGAATAAAGAGTAATAGTTTAGTCTTTTTGGGGTTAAGGAGGAGACAACGCTGTAAAAAACATTCTTCTACTAACTCAAAGACATTTTGGGTGAGGGACTGCAGTTCAGATGGACCAGTAGCAGAGCAAATGAATGTGGAGTCGTCTGCATATTGTATGTATGTAGCTTGGAGGATATTTACAGATAGATCGTTAATAAAAATTGAGAATAGAAGAGGACCTAATATACGACCTTGGGGTACACCAAGGGTGACAGAAAGGTGGATTTATAAACTGTTATCCCAAAGCACTGCCTGTTGCCTGTTATCTAAGTAGGACTTGAACCACTGTAGTGCTTGAGTATCAAGTGAGAGGAACTTAAAAATATTTAACAGTAGCTGATGGCTGACCATGTCAAATGCTTGATTGCAGAGGACAGGGTGTTATTATGATGGTTTTTGTTAATGTGGTCAGAAAATGATAGGAGGGCAGTGGTGGTACTATGGAAAGGTCTAAAGCCATGCTGAGAGTTCCATAATATTTCCTTAAGACTAAGATGTAGTTTGCAGGTTTATCTGTATTGAGTATTCACTCTAGCTGACTGTTTCTTACTTATTGTGTACTCCTCTGTGGATTCATACCATCTCCATACCTCTTTCTCTTTTTCTTTAGTTTCCAGAAAAGAGAGTGCCGTGCCTGCCAACCTTCCCTCATGGACTAGTTACTGACTTACTGTTTATACCCTTACTTCTTTCCTTTGCACCCCCTTACTGCTTTCCTGTACGCCCCCTTACTCCTTTCCTTTTCAGCCCCTTACTGCTTTCCTGTACACCCCCTTACTGCTTTCCTTTGCACCCCCTTACTGCTTTCCTTTGCAGCCCCTTACTGCTTTCCTGTGCACCCCTTACTCCTTTCCTGTGCACCCCTTACTGCTTTCCTGTGCACCCCCTTACTGCTTTCCTTTGCACCCCCTTACTGCTTTCCTTTGCACCCCCTTACTGCTTTCCTGTGCACACCCTTACTGCTTTCCTTTGCACCCCCTTACTGCTTTCCTTTGCACTGTCTCTATGGTTGCTCTCCCTATTCTTTTATAGTCTACAAACCTTCATATAGGCTTGACCATTTTCCATAATGGCTTCTCTCTCCTTGAATTAGGTTTCCCTCAAGATGCAAGCAGAAGTCATATTTGCTTTAATTGCAGCCTTTTCAGTCTGCACACAAATGCCAGTGATACTATCACTAATTCACTTTCACATTTCTGATTATTTATTAGTTTTACTTTATCAGTGTATACTTCACCCCTAGATTGTCTTTTTCCCAGAAGTAGCACTTTGCATTGAATGTTAGTCGCCATCTGTTTGCCTGTGAAATTGCTCTTTCATCTTGTGCCATGACCTCTGCTTCAGCATTGTCCACAGGCTGGTTGTTCCAGTTCTCAATCCCCTTTGCTATTTTTGAAGCAGACACACTACAGAGCAATCAACTACTGTGTCATATCAGTAGGTCACACATTTTCCTTATTATTGTGTCCACCTTATCGCTGACCTATGTTTTCTTCTTTACAACCACAATTCTCTTTTCTCTTCCTCATAATATTCTTCTCTTCACTCCCAGCTCTTAAGTTTGCTTACTTATTTGTTGTGACTTTGTCAAGGGTGATGTAGACCATATCTGCAGGGATACCCACGTCCATTCTGCTCAAGGATTGTCAGCTAATACCTAGCTGAGCAGAACAATCTTGTGTAACTGCAGTGTAGATTAAGGAGATACCATTGCACACAGATGCGTAACCATGATAGTGACCTACATATTTTCAATTTGTCATAAGGGATATCATTTAGCTGCTCTCTTTATTGATGTTTTAAAAGCAATTCCCATAGTATATATGTATGCATTTATTTGTTTACTTTCATTTACTTCGAAAGTCTGCCTAGGGGAATATGCATTTTCATATGTGGACTAGAGTAAAAAAGCTCCATCTTACATTACATGTTTCACATTGTACAGACTTATTTTCAGTTTGCAGATAAGTAGTTACACTAAAAGCCACAGTGGTGCAGTGGTAGTGTTGTCGCCTCACAGCAATAGGTTCTTCCATTCAATTCTCGGCTGGAGCACCTTCTGTGTGGAGTCTGCATGTCCTCCCCATGGTCGAGTGGTGTTTGAAAGACATGCGTGAATGGGCGTGCCTTCGTTGAAGGCTGGGCATCGGGCTGGCACCTCAGCACTGTAAAACTCAACTGTCAATCATTAGCAGACTGGAGTTCCACTGTGGCAACCCCTAACTGGGAAAAGCCGAAAGAAAAACAACAACATCAACAACAAGATAAGTAGTTACACTACAGTATTTCATCCAACTACAGACTGCTGTTATAATCTGTGGAAGATACAGATTGTAGCCAAAGTAAGAGACTGTCCCAGATACTAGCTCTTTAAAGATATACAACTGTTGCCACATCAGAATACATTGAAATGAACACTACCAATCAGATACAGGGGTACTGGAATGGCCAATCTTTGCACCACTTCTATTCTGTTTTCACAAACAAAATGTTCAGATGTAATGAGGGTATAGTACTTCTTCAGTGCTCTGACAATTACATAACATTTGCTTATCCTTAGTGTGAAAATGTGATTTATTTTGAAAAACATTCCCAGGTTAAGCCAAATAAAATCCTGTCTATGGTGCTAAGGCTGTATCAGGGTTCATTGAGCAAGCTGAATAGCAGAAGCACCTTGGTACTAAAACAGGCCACAGGCTTACCTTTGAGGGACATGTCATCACTTTTGTCAAGTAGACCAATTATAAAATTGTGCACTGCATAGAAGCAAGCATAACCTGGCACTGGAAACTAGGCAGACAGTGGCTTAGAATATGCTAACACCCAGGCTATAGGTTGTATGGCACCCTACACATGGATCACCTCAAGAAAAATATTAATGGTAAATTAGACATCAACTACAAAAGAATAATAAGGCTTACAGTTTGCCTTCCACCATATGTACACCATTGCAAGGCACTAAATAAACAAGAGTGGATGTGTCTCAGAAACAAGATGAAAATTACAGCTGATGTTTGCCTGCAAACAGTTCCACACAGATGTATGCCATGACCTAGCTGCTGTACTACACTGCCAATCTAACATCTGAAGCATACTTATGAGAATTTATAGTGCACACAACATATGGCAAGAGGGTGTCTCAGTGGCTGAGATCTCTGAATCACAGGTCTACCACCCTGTGCCACCATAGTAATGGGTGCTAACCCTAATCCTACACTGCCCATTCCCTCACAATCTTAACTCTACACCTTAATATCATTAAAAACTTCCTGTAATGCTGCCAGTACACAAGAAAGACTAAAACACACAAACATTCACAAATACACAGAAAGAACACTACATCTATCCCATAACCTAATTCTTACCCTAAAATACATAAACTTGCACACAAACACACAATACCCATCCTTCACCCAAACACAAGCACAGACCTACACGTGCGTGTGTGCACACACACCCACACACACATACACACACACACACACACACACACACACACACACACACACACACACACACACACACACACATGGGAGTGCGCACGCTTTCACCACCCCGACCCCACTTACCTGTATGGATATTCCCTACCATCAACATATCCACCATTCAGCCATCCATACCATTGACATTAAATTACAACCCTGCATTTGTCAAACAAAATGTATATCCAATAAAATGCAGGGGACCTATATATATATATATATATATATATATATATATATATATATATATATATATATATATATATATATATGTGTGTATATGTATATATTTGTGTGGGTGAGTGTGTGTGTGTGTGTGTGTGTGTGTGTGTGTGTGTGTGTGTGTGTGTGTGTGTGTATATATATATACACACACACACACACACACACAGATATATAAATATATATATATATATATATATATATATATATATATATATATATATATACATAGGTTCACTACATATGACCGAAAATCCACAATCCCGATGCCCAAAATACCGAGCCCACAATACCTACAGACCATAAGCACGACATCTCACATTACCGATACCCACAATACCGAATGAGCTATCCTAACCATCCAGAATACTAGCCAAGCTATCACAATCACCACAGATACGTATCTGACTCAGAACTGCCATTATTTAAGGGGGCGTAACCTCTGCTAAGTTGTACAATGGCTGACGTTGCAAACATGGCCAACCAACAGTATGATGTGCCTGGTACTGTAGGCAAGCTCTACCCAAGGCTGAAATCTCAAAAGTGTAAAGATGTGCTGGTGATGAATTATCAGCAAGAGGTTACAGGGATGGAGAAGTAGAAATAGGTATCAATGAGGCCAGAGTCCTTGGAGGTAGTAGAGCCTCCCCCTATTTTTCAGATATGAATCATAGGAGTGAAGTACGTGGGTCAGCTAGTAGTTACAAAGCTCCAAGGATTAATTTGACATACTCCAGTAATATCAAGGTTATATGTGACGGAATAAAAAAGAACTGGCATGTTCTGACATTGGATAATAAAATTAATGCTGTAATATGAACAGAACCAGCCTTTTCATTTAAGAACAAAAAAATCTTTTAAAAGGTTATTATGTTATAAGACTTTTCCTTGTGGTTCTTGTAACTTTTGTCACTTAATTGAGTCACATAATAGCTTTGTACATCTTTGCACTGGCACTATCTATAATTTTAAAGTTCATGCGACTTGTAGGACTAAAAATTTAGTTTACTTGGCACAGTGCAATGTATGCACAAATTGTTACATAGGTAAAACAAATAGGATGCTGTTTGAAAGAATGAGGGAGCATCAGAAGGACATCCGGAATCTGAATGTTAATAATCCCTGGCCAGGCATATTAAAAACACTGACACTACACATAATTTTAGTTTTAAAGTCATTGAGATGGTAAATGAAAATGGTAGACTTGTTGATATTATCAACCATACAGAAAGCCGTGAATTATTTTGGATATTAAATCTGCAAGCTGATAAAGCTTTTGGAATTTATAATAAGGTTTCTTTAAAACCTAAATTGAAGAGTAGGAGGTTTTAATTGTTTTCTCATCATGTGCATAAGAACTGCATATTTATTGGTTGTTTTTTTTTTAATTGTTATTTAATGACTGGATTTTGTAATTTGATATGGTCCGAAGAAGGTTTTACAAAAGCGCTTACTAGTTTTATTTATTAAAATGTTTAAAGTACCTTCTAGCCTCCTTGGCACCATTTTTTACTATTATATATATATATATATATATATATATATATATATATATATATATATATATATACATACATATATATATGTATATATCTCAAACAACAAGATGGCGAGGTTGATTACCTAATCACTTTTTCATGAAAAGTCGTCATGTTTAATAAACTAAAATAAATCCAGAAAGACACTGTGAAAACAATAAATTTGCAACCCACACAAAGTATGGCATTAGTAAGAAGGTCTGTTACTAATTTGCTGTAAAATATATTGCCTGTCTACCTTCATCACTCCATACAGCTACTAGGTATACTTCAAACGCAGATAAAACAGGAAGGCTAAACAAAAGGGACATATTTAGCTATGGACTGCTGCACATTACCCTTGCTTTTCACTAATGAACAATTGTGTGATGTTTGCATTCAGTATGTGTATGTATGCATGTATGAGTATATGTGGGGAGGGGGCTGTGTGTGTTTGTGTGTGGCAGGCGTATATGTGTGGAGGTTGGTGTGTTTGCATGGCTGTCATACTTCCACACATCCCTAGACTAATTAGCAATGCCTGCTACCCACCTGACTAACTCTATATTCTCCACTGTTTATACACACCCTCTGAATTTCTTTAGATCTACACTTTACAGTACTATCCTATTATGCCTTCTTCCTTCCCTATATATACTTACTCTATTACCTCAAATCATTTCAAGTCTTCCTCAAAAATATCATACTGTGCTTTCTAATATATATGCTAGTCTAGTTTGTATAGTACCGTATACTCTTTGATGTATGACTTTTGTTAAAATTCTAAGGTGTCATCTCTTTCGGTTATTTATATTTTGCAATGTGCAGTTTCATTGTTGATCTGTACTCTGTAATTTTCTTGTGGTATAATGTTTGTTTGTTTTTCATATTGTTGGAGCTTTTCTCCCCAGGCCTACGCTGAAAATGGACCTGTGTCCAGTCGGACTTTCCCGGCAAACAACAAATATATTGCCACTAGACACCAGGGATACATCTCTATCAATACATGGATCGGCGGGAATGTTAGACACCAGGGATATTTGTTTAACAATTCATTTGTTTTGTTGGAGGAGCAGTAGACACCAAAGATACATGTTTAACAATATGAGGGCTGTGAAGAATGCTAGATACCAGGGATACTTATTTAACAATACATGGACCAGGGGAACATGCTAGACACCAGGAATATAGCACATAGCATGCCTCAAAGACACATAATGAAAAATAAAAATCACTAGGCAGCAGGGACAATATTACATATTGTGCCACTAAAAGACACTCAAGCCTTGCATTCTTGACACAATACACCGTGACACTATCCTGCTGCACTAACAGAGAAGTTAGTGCAGCAAGGGATTTTTGGGCATATATTGCAGATGCTTTATCTTGGATGTACTAAAGGATATGGCATGTGAAACTCTAATGCCTGGCATTAATGACTGACTGAAATCTTCCATAATTTTCAAGGGTAGGAAAAGGAGACATGAAGGACATTCAGACAACACAGGGGTAGGTATGTGGTATATGTTGTGTGTGTGTGTGTGTGTGTGTGTGTGTGTGTGTGTGTGTGTGTGTGTGTGTGTGTGTGTGTGTGTGTGTGTGTCCATGTGTGTGTTTGCCCGTGTGTGTGTGTGTGTGTGTGTGTGTGTGTGTGTGTGTGTTTGCGTGTGTGTATTTGTGTGTTTGCGCGCGTGTGTGTGCGCGTGTGTGTGTTTGCGCGTGTGTGTGTTTGCGCATGTGTCTGTGTGTGTGTGTGTGTGTGTGTGTGTGTGTGTGTGTGTGTGTGTGTGTGTGTGTGTGTGTGTGTGTGTGTGTGTGTGCTTGTGTATGTGGGTGTATGGGTGTGTGTCTGTGTGTGTGTCTGTTTGCGCACGTGTGCATGTGCCTGTGTATGTGTGTGTGTGTGTGTGTGTGTGTGTGTTTGCCCGTGTGTGTGTGTGTGTTTGCGTGTGTGTATTTGTGTGTTTGTGCGCATGTGTATGCGCGTGTGTGTGTTTGCGCGTGTGTGTGTTTGCGCGTGTGTCTGTGTGTGTGTTTGTGTGTGTGTGTGTGTGTGTGTGTGTGTGTGTGTGTGTGTGTGTGTGTGTTTGCGTGTGTGTGTGTGTGTGTGTGTGTGTGTGTGTGTGTGTGTGTGTGTGTGTGTGTGGTAGAGTGGTAGAGTGCATTGTGGAGGTGCCCTCACTTGCACGATATGACCACCAACATTAGCTATCTCAGGAAGTGCTGATCTGTACTCTACAGTTGTTAAATGGGCGATGTTGTAGTGTACTGGCTCCCCGGCAGTTTCTCGCAGTACTTGGCATGGCCAGTGTGATTGACAAGCCTAATGTCTGTGAAGTGGAATGGAAATAAGGCATGATTGGCATGCCGTGCATATTAGCCCATGACATCATGCATATAATGAATGTAGATAAGCAGCTCTGAGTAGTGTATGTTCCTGTGACAACAGTTGTTGTTGATATTGTGTTGCATAAGCACTTTGTTTTTCCCTTGTCTGTTTCAGGGTAACCTGTCATTTAGCACCTTAACCTTTAGACCATTTATTTGAGATTAGTGAATACCTCTCAACTTCTTTGAGCAAGAAATCTGGACAAAACCATAAATAAAAGAGGGACAAAGGCCCCAAAATAGGGACAATTGTTAAACATCGCTCTCTTGCAAATATAGAAAGTTGATAGAATAACACGTTTTGCATTATTTTCTGAAGGGTATAAAGTCAGAAAGTCAGAAACTCAAATGTGTCATTATTTTCTAACTTTAATCTTTAATGATTTTCCACAAACCCCAGTAAATGTAAATAAAATTAATGAATGAATAACCCAATCTGTGACTTTTTTGACATTGCTAAAAGTGAAGCTAGCCCTACCCTTTACCATATGCATACACACAGTTTTGGTTTCCTTCCTTTGTTGTAGCTGGATTGTTAATGTTTTCAAGTGAGACATTAAAATACTCTATTGATCTTAAGTGTTCTTTTTTATGAACTGAAATGGTAGAGTTAAGAGCAGAATGGGGAGCTCTGAACTACAAGCTCATCTGCTCGGTGAGTAATTGCTCAAGAGCTTGATTAACAGCTATCAAAAATCACAGCTGTACTTAATTATACCCTGCTTTTACTGGTAGTATGATTTTTGAGTTATCATCCTTAGCTCTGTGCTCATATTACCAGTGTGTGATGACTGAAAAGTCAGATGGACCTGGATTTCTGTATTATAAGAGCACTATGTTTACATGCTGATCAACATTTCTGTAATTTATTCTAATATAGTAGCACATTTGTTTGGTATAGTATGTTTTGGTGTTATGAGTTTGGGGCTGAGAGTGCTTTGGTGCTTCTTTAGTGGAGTATTTTAATTTTGATAGAGTTGTTTTAATTTTGTTGTATACCTATTCATGGGATCATAATTCCGCATACATGATGATGGATGAAGAATGAATATTCATGTCGGTGAGAATCACATCATAATGAATATCCATTACTACAGATTGACGTCAACTAGCTGTGGCGGGGTTTGCTACTGCGCATCTGGTGAGCCAGTACACTGCAGTATTACCGTTAACTGCAATTCAGAGACTTGCAAATAGTGAGGTCTTTCCTTATTGCTGCTAATGTGTATCTGAATCGCAAATCACTGCATCACGGAAACTGGGTATATTTATGGGTGTTTGGGTATGTTATTATGAAGTAAATATGAAATACATAAGGTAATTGCAGATACACACATTCAGAGAGCATCATTAAAACCCTTAACTTTAGGTTTAGGGTTTTATGATTTGCACACTCAAATTTTCCGTTATGATTTGATGAGTATTAATCATGTGCTATCTTTCCATAAAGCATCTGAGTGGTACAGTGTAAGATTTTATGCACCAGAATCACCTTTTTATCAATCGGGCACCCTGATGTTCAGTTTTACATATTATTTCTATGATGTGATTATGAAAGTGAAAAGGTAAATTGCCGATATGAACATTATTGGAAAAGTGAAAAATATAGTAATGTGTGCAGCATACACAATGGCAGTCACTTTTAAAAATTATTTTTTTTAATTTTATGCAAAGGTATGTGCTAGAATTTAATATTGTATAAAAAAGTTATCATGGTTTGTAATATATAATTTGTCAAATGGCTTGATTTTTATGGAATGGTTGGTTAAATGTTTTGTTTTTTACGTAAGCATGTCAATTCAAGATATTTTCTCAGAGTAGGGGCTATACTTGTTGGGGGAAATGGGCTATAGCCTAAAAATTGGAATCCGTTTCTAAAAAAGAAACCTGGCTATGGCTTATCAGCAAGCTATACTGATTGTGTATTTATGTCTCTACTGTTTCTGCATGGAACCTTTCTTTTAAAGAATTTACAGCAAAAATTTCCTTAACATCTACAGACATATGTATAGTACTTGTCCATTGTACATTTAATGCTTTTCTTGACCTTTTTCCAAAAAATCATGACTTGTTTGCTCTGTGCATTTTGCATATAAATGGACCTTATCTTCCTATGCTTCCTCTGAAAATGGGTATTTCCCAAGAGTTAACCTCGTTAAAGTCAGCAAAGAAAACTGATTTAGTCTGGGCTGGTAACATTTGTGGCCATGGAGACTATGCTGATCTCTGTTTTGGATTTAGTCACTGAGTTTCCTTGAGAATCATTTCTATTACCTTTCCTCTTCTGAGGTTATATTTAATAGCCCGGAATTTACATGGCTGTTCCTGATAGCTCCATTGTGGAAAGGCACCAATGTATCCTTTATTTTAGTCCTCTGATATCCAACCACTGTTCAATAATCTTCTGACAACAGTGTTGCTAGTACTGTTTTTTTCAATAGTTTTTACAGAGTAATTAATCTGGCCAGTGGGCCTTATCTTTTCTCTCAATGAATTCTCCAAAGTTTTTTTTCCTCCAGATTTACCAATCTTTCATTCTCAGTTTAGTCCCACTTCATTTTTCTCAAGAAGACAGAGGCAAAGAATTTATTCAGTACTTAAGACCTTGGATTTTTTCAGTTATTTTTTTCATGCTTTACTGACTACATTCCTTCTTTTTCAGTTTCTGTTTGTTTAAAAAATAATTTACAACCTGTTGCTGCAAATTCCTTTTTAACCAGTACATTACGTGTTTGTAGGAATTAATTTGGCATATGATAAATGTCATGATAGCAGGTAAAAAGGTATTCCATCAAATCAAGGGCATTACCACTGGGTTTTTGTGGTATCAACAAATTCAGCATTATGTGTAGGGTAATAAGGGGAAAAGTAATTATTTATGAAGAATGCAACAGTGTCTTTCTGTCCCTCGCAGATTTTTGTAGATGTTATCTAAATATTATTATATTGATTTTGAAATTAATGCATTTGTTGCTATAGGAATCCATGGAATATATTTAACAATATTGAAGTACACTTCAACTTTTTTGTATAATTTAGGCATAGATGCCATATATGGGCGCATTGATTATGGCAAGTAAATGTTACACCTTCTTCACTGCTTTACAGAGGAAATCTGCAGACACAAGTAAATTACTGAGTGTGTGTCAAAAGTAATTACCCTCAAGAGGTGGTAGGTAATATTCTGTAATCTCGCTTCCTGATAACAAGAACACTAACAGTGAGTGCAGAAACAAAATTAATGAAGTGAAAGAAGGAGCTGAGAAAAGGGGATACAGGACAACAAAACTTTAGAAATACATAGTAGAATAGTTAAGCAGGTAATAATCAAGTGGCATAAAAGAATAATGAAGTCTTATGTAATCAGATTTTTATGACATTCAGACAGAAACCCGATCTTTTTACAAAAATCATTAATATGTTAAATCTGATGTTAGACTTGCCAAGGAAATAACATCGGCAGCAAAGGACATGTTTTAAAAATGCCTTTACTTGGAGGCACTATATTATGAATAAACACAGTATTAGAGGAAATATAATAGAGATAATATGCATGGCTGCTTTACTAAGTAAGTTTTAATATACACATCATCCTCAATGAGTGTAAACACAGTGTTTCAAGTTTGTCAGTTCATTAACTGTCAGATCGCATATGCATTCTGTTTAGAAATCTGTAATTGTGGTTTGCATTATGGGGGGAAACTTCAAGGGCTTTGGCAGTAAGACTACTGAACATATGTATGGTATTAGAAACCAGAGAATAAATAGCTCCTTAGAAAAACATATTAATAAAGGTAATGTGGGTTTAACTTTATTGGCAATGAAATATTATATCCAAGGAGTGCTGGATGGTGATTTAAATCTTCTGATTAAAACATAAAATAAAATAAAATGAAATAAGAAATCATATTGGGTGTATACACTGCAGAGTCTGACCCCTAGTGGTTTTAATCAATATTTTTTAACTGATCATATTTGAAAGAAAGAAAACAATTGAAAACCTTAGAGCAAATGTTCACAGAGTGGTTTTAATGTAGTATTTCTATTTAACATAATTTTCTTTTTATTCCACATCCTTAATGTATTAATTTCCTTCCCCCAGAGGGAGTTGCAAGGGAGTGCATTCATCCAGCAAAATGTGTTCTTTCATACATATTTTGAGGGGCATAATCAATAACATGTGGCATGGTGATCCAGAGCTATAGCAAGGTTGATTGTCACCTTGGCCATTTCCATTATTTGGAGCCCCCAGGGAATTTGAGGACAATAAAAAGAGTTCCTTTCTCTGAGTTTTTAGAACTGATGACCATCAAAAAGGATCAAAGAACAAGCAATAGGCACAAAATTAGAATAAGCTTTCTATAATACCTATGTAGTGCAAGGAAATCCTTTACTACAAAATAGTCCTTTCAGAACTGAGAAACAAAATAAATAAATAAATAAGAATCCTGTCAGTGCTACAGACAATAAAGTGGCTCTAACTGTATCTAACACTTTTGCTAAATAGGTTCCTGCTTACAGTTCATAGCACAAAAGCACTTGACTGCAGTTTAAGTATCCATGATCATAGCTGCTTGAATGATAACTGATAGTACTTGCAAGGACTAAATGTCAACTCTTCAGCAAAGACAACTGCACCCCCTAATATGTTGCATAAAAGCCTACTACCTCCTTCACTTCAGCCTTTGTACAGCTTTCCAGTGATCTGAAAGTATGATAAGAAATCATGAATCCATTTTCTTGTTCTCCATATTTATCTCATTTCACAAAACATCCTGCTTAAATTGAATACTCTAACTTGCCTGTACATAACTTGTATTCAGTGTTGCTTTTGTCTGTTTGTTTCTTAAAAGAATTTGCAACGGGCTTATTCACTTATTCCGTCTGCAGCTAAGTAAATTATTATATGAAGGATGCCACAGAATTCTGATCTGATGCAGAAACAGGTATTTGTTTTAAATAAATCCCTTAGCCAAGACCATTTTATTTAAGTTCTATATCCCTTTGCTATTTCATAGATTCAATCTTCACTGTCTTTGTATCTTCTCATGTCCTCCTTGACTTGTCAATAACACGTGTGACTAGGATTACTGGCTTGGAAGTGGCAAAAGTCACTGTCTTGGAAGTGGCAAAAGTCTGATAAAAATCCATACATATTCCTTCAAACCTTGACTTGTACTTTTGATGAGTGAATACATATCGCACCTCCATTATTCTTCCTTGTTATATTGGAGGCACAGTGGTTAAAAAAAAAAAAAGAAACTACAGTTTCTAAATAGGGACCCATGGTGTGGAGGCCCTGTAGTATTTGTAATTTCATGTTAAATAGGTCTGCTTTCTCAAGTTATAATACCAGTTAGGTTTATTTTAATAATTAGTTTATTAACCATATTTCTGACTGGGTCATATATCAGGCAAAATTTGTCTGTGGCTTCTTCTAGATTGGTCAGACATCTGAAGCACGTAGATGGATTGTTCATAAACACCCGAATGATATTAGATGTAAAAAGCAATGTAATGCATTAGATAAGCATTCTCAATACCTTTCTACTGCAGTTTATTCTTTTGTGGCCATGTGTATATAAAGGAGGGATGACCCTACAAGTAGATGAATATTTGCATAAATGTGGAAGAAAATGTATATTAACCAGGGTGTTTCCTCCAGGTATGAATGATACTTATTAATTAATGCAGTTTTCTTTATTACCATTCCCTTTGGGCATAATTAATTATTTATAATTATTTATACGTTATATTGTTATGAATCCGTATCACTTTATTTTTCATTTTTTGTCACATGCATGATTACTGATGGTACCCTATTGAAATGTTGGCACATCAAATGCTGAGTGCCAACACGCTGAAAAAAAGAAAAGATGGAAGCTGCAGGAGAAAAGCGAGTCTTGAACCTTGCTCTTCTCCTTTAAACTTCTTTTTTGCAGGGGGAAGGCCCCCTGTACTATCTCCCTGGTCACCATATCTCAGAAAAACGGGAATATTCAGAGAAATGATCACCTTGGACTTAATATATCTAAGTCCATTTTCTGGCTATACAGTCTATATGATTGCAGACTTGCTCTAGAAGGTCCCAACATTTCAAATGTTTACTGATTTTTTTTATATGGAATGATGCTAGTCTTATTTGTATAACATGGCAAAACTTAATAACAAAACCTTCCTTATTCAGTGATTATGTGTATATTAAAGTTATTTAAATTTGTTATTCTTACCCAAGACAGCAGTGAATAAAAAAGTCATTTCACAGTATGCCACTTGATGAATCAGCCAAAAAGTTTGCAAAATTAGAATAGCTGTGTTGTGTACATTTATGCACATGTGGAGTGGAATGTCAGAAGTCACTGGGTGCAGTCCTTAGTCTTAGGACTAATCAACCTTTAGTTCAGCACGTCCTGCATATAGTTGTGTGAATTGCACAAAACGATACTAGGGAAGTCCTGATTGCAAACAGCTTTCTCTGAGCTGTAAGCTGTGACTACCCTGCATTCATCACTTTTTGAATCACAGTTTGCATGTAAACTTAAGCACAGCTGTCTTGGAGCACAGCTCACATTTTTCTGTATCCCACTCATAATCTCCTCTTAATAGGCACTGCCATTCTACTTCAAGTTTCATTATATTCTCACTTTGCATATTCATGTTAAACAAGGAACACAGAAATAGCTTTACACCGCACAAATGGTGATATATAACACATCACACCTAGTGACAACGGAATGTCACACTCCTGGTAGCCTTCTTACACAGGATGACAGAAAATATAAGACATTTGATTAACAACACCAGTTGCACCTTGACAATATCCACCTTCATGCTAAACCACCCTCTCAAGAAGTTTAAAGCATGGGATGTCCCAGAGAAAATTTACGGGAACCCATTAAATCATCCACATTTAATGTAAACTATGTTAGGGTGTAATTTTCTTTACTATGCAGGGGAAGTCTGTTCCAGAGGTGGGGCAGGTAATAAATCTGTCTCTCTAGCACATTTTATTCATGTGCTTGACTTTTTTTTACAATAAATGCTGTTTAAAAACTTCAAACACAAAATATTTTCAGTCAAAACTACCATTAGAATGGTTATTTCAATACCCTCAAAGTCATTTTACAATGATAATTGTCAATACTTTCAAAGTCTTTACATTAGTGCAGTAATATGGTATAATGAAAATAATCCAGGCATATTTCTTCCTGGATTTAACAGCAAAAATACAATATGAGAAGCAGCAGAACTTTTATTCAGCCAAATTTAACTTTCATATGATGGTAAGAAATATTTTTCTGGGTGCTTGATTTTTGAGAAATTTACAGAAATATGGAATTATGTTTGTATATCATATCTGCAGTGTAAACAATCTTTAATGTCTCTTCAGCAGTGTGATTTATAGTGCAAGTGCCAACAGTAGCTTCCTCCAGCATCATTTGGGGTTTCAGTTGATAGCTTGCAGTAACTGGTATGGTCCTTGGATTTAGCAATATTATAGCATTTTGCAAACATTGCATATATGGAACATCTGCACAATATTGGACTATACATTGACAACAGCGTCCATTTTTCTGCCTACCATCATGACATTTCTCATTATTCTTTTTAATCATGTATAGCTTACTCACGTCTGAAAATAATAACTTAAACATGAACGTGTGCATAGTATGTAACAAACAGTGGTTAATATCTCCACTGTACTGTATAGCAGGTAAGCAATCATAGTGTCATTTTTGTGTTATCCAGCCTACTACTTTAAATAGTCTATCATTAATTGGTGCATTGCACAGTTAAAGAAGCCAGCTCCACATAATGCCATGACATCATAAACAGCTATGAGATTCAAGTGAAAATACACCAAAGGAAGCTGTAGTTACAAAAGAGTTAATGAAAACACAAGAAGCAAGTGTTTTTGCAGGTGGAGCCAGCCTCAAAACTCTGCTGCAGTCATGTGACAGGCACCACTCCAGCACTCTTTTGACTCTAAATGTTTGCCTTCTGTTTGGAGTCTACTTGTCCTCCCTACAGTCGAGTGACATTTGAAAGAGATGCGTGAATGGGCATGCCTTCATTGAAGGTTGGGCATTGGGCTGGCTCCTCCGCACCGTAAAAATCTACTACCAATCATTAGTGGACCGGAGTTCTGCTGTGGCGACCCCTAACTTGGAAAAGCTGAAAGAAGAAGAGGAGATTACCCAGTTTTGGGACTGAGACAATTACTCTCTTATCTTCAAGATTCAGCAACTCAGATTTGGTGTAATTTTTTTTACGATGAAATGCCACTTGATCAAAGTGTCTTCAAGGAAATTACATACACCTTCATTCTTTTAACCTTTTTCTAAAATGGTTTATTCATATTTTATATTATGTTTTCTACTAGAAACATATTTGGAATCCTTGCTCTGAGTATTTATATATATATATATATGTGTGTGTGTGTGTGTGTGTGTGTGTGTGTGTGTGTGTGTGTGTGTGCGTGTGTGTGTGTATGTGTGAATGCATGTTTAAATTATGTGTTTTTGCAATAAAGACTGAATGTTGGATGACTTTGCTTCGTATGCCTTCTCTCATTTATGAGGTTTTCAAGCTGTGGTGGAAACATGATTATAAAATACTAGTGAATTTTCAACATGCAGCCTGAGGTTATAGATAGTTTTACTGGTTTGGAGAGGCATTTTATTGATGTGGTATGAACTAATTAATTTCCTTTTCCAGTACATAACCACACTACATCTTTAAACATTTAGACTGAGACTGTGGTTGGTACATCAGGATTTGGCACAGTCAAGCCCCTGTTGGCAGATCTGAGTGTTTGCAGGACCATTAAAATTGCTGCTATTTTGTAATCAGCAGATCTAAACATAGGATTTGAACCTGGATTTGTATATAGAAAAAGAAGATGCTAAAAATAAGGGTTCCCAGGAGTGAACCACACGGGATACCACTAGCGACATTCTTGCTTTCAAAGGAAGTACCACCAACCACTACAACGTGTATATGCTCTTTCTGATAGTCAGATAGCTATCCAGTGGACAAAGTAACAGTTCATACTGGCTTGTGTTAGCTTATCCCTCATATCATGGAGGATAATATCAAAGATTTGCCAATGTCATGATAAGTAGCATGTATAGAATGGTCACTGTCAATAGCTTTGGTGATATTTTCAAAGAAGTTACCAGATTTAGGAGACAGGATCAGCCTCTGGCAAAGCTAAATTAATTGGAGTTTAGGGCCAGGTGATTACAAATGTCCATGTTAATGAATTCAGATATGATATGCTCCATACACTTACATACTAAACTTATGAGGTTAATAGGCTTGTAGTTGCCTGGTTTGGAATTGAGGTCAACCTTATGCAGTTGCATCCTTATGGCAGTTCTGCAGGTATCAGAGATCTACCATGTAGAGAGCTGAGGTTAAGAGGTTTAAGGAGAGGTTCAGACTGGCTATATTTGGTACTGATGTACAGTTGTACCTAACATACAAAGCTATGTCAAACCAAGAGCTGTTGGACATGCTCCACTTAAAGAAATCTCAATCCCTCCGAGCTACATGCTCTAGGGACCTAAACCTTGTCACCACAATAAACAGAACATGCCGAAGGGATAGATTCCTGTCCCAGAGACTTCCCATACTCTGGAATAAACTACCTATCTATATCAAACAAAGCTCCTCATTAGCACTCTTTAAGAAAAATCTTGATGATTGGATGGGAAATAGGAAATTCATCCTGGGGTCACCTCTGTGGCTCTGCTTGACAGTGGCACAGGAAAATAATTTTCTTGGGTGGCAAAAGCCAGGGTACCTTTTTGGCTGGGCTTGTATAGGCCCCAGGGCCGATAGCCTATTACCTACCTATGAACCTATGAACCTATGATAAGGAGGCAGGCTGGTCTTATCAGGACTGCCTGTTCTTGGTTTTGGATAGGGCTATGGGACTTTTCTCTGTGGTCCTATACTGAAAAGGGGTTCATGCCTAGATGGACTTTCTTGGTAATGGTAAACAAAAGCAATAAATAAAAGAGAAGGCTGGCAAAGGATTAAGGTGTTTACCTTAGAAACACAAGGTACAGGGTTTCATTTTCATGTGGGGTTATTAGCTAGGGTTAAAATGGCCCACAAGGGCAGTTAGTCTAGTACTAATCTGTGAGTCTATAAGACATAGTTGTAGGACATTTTGTGGCTGTCTTTATTAAAGGTAGCATCCCTAACTTCATGTTCAGATTTATACCTGCTGATGATAAAACTGAGACTGTTGCTGACCTGCCTGATTTTTTTATGGTGCAAACATGGGATCTTGTTATAGAAAGTTACTAAGAGAATTCCATCATAACAGTATCTTCTTAAATAGTTTTTTCAGCACAACTGTGTAGGGATCAGTAGAGGTCAGTGGTGAAAGTAGGAATGGTAACAATGGGGTCAACAAAAACATGATCACTTCTGAACTTTGGTAGATCAGCTGAGATCAGTAACAAGCTTGTATATGAGATACCCAGAAAGACTGTGTGGTTGGTTGATGAAGGTGCCATAGGTTTTTAAAGGAGAAGAATATGAATTTGTTGATAGATTTAACAAGGGCGTTGGATGCACACAGGGTGGTAGAAGTGTGGGCTATGTTTGAGAGGACACGGATATTAGAATCTCTAGTAGGAAAGTTGACAATTAAATTTGTTCATGTGAGTTGGCTTTGACAAAATCTAAGAAATGCTGAACATAGTTTCTGCTAGTAGCATGCATTTGTTTTTTGTGACTCTATTGGGACCCTATTATTAAATGCTCAGCTTGTCTGTCCTTTTTCTCCCTATTTACAGTCCCTGCCATGAATACACAACAATACAGCATTTAAAATAATTTAAATTGACTGTTTCAATCCACTAGGACAGCACCTTACTGTACTTTGGTGGTTTCAGTTTCAAAAAAACTTTTATCCCACCATGGAAAAGCTTGCTGCAGTCTCCAGTTCATTGATGCCATAAAGGCCAGTGAATACAGGTAGTTTCTGGCCAATTCCAACCCCAAACTGACATCACCACAACCGTCCTAAACACCCACCCATGCTGTCATGTCACAGCTCCCTAGTCCTTCCTCTAGCCATACAGAAAGTAAAGGCTAGAACAAGGAAACAGTACACAAGTCAAATCTCCTGCTGTGAGCTGTCAATCACATCAGGTAACAGCTCAATTTGCCCTTAGCACTTTGACAGCTTTGGAAGTTAGGTGTGAAGGGGGGACAGGAGATGAGTCAAAATAGTACAATTCAGGCTTCATAAAAGACTGCAATAGAACCATTCTAAAAAGAAGCAGCAGTAAAAAGCACTTTGAAAGTCTGTTCTCTGGCATTTGCACTGTTTGTGTTTTATGTAGTTATTGAATGGCACAAAATGTTACTTCAAACTAAATGACTGCATGACAGCAGTATATGCATGCAAAATTAATGCAGTGACAGGAATTTTAGGAAGAAAGAGACCTGAGTGATGTAATGTTTTACAGACAAGCACTGAATTGTGGGATACCTAGAGGTATGAGGATCACTTCAAAATATTAGATCCCATGTGGTCAAACTCAGAAATTATGTATAAAAGTATGTAAAAACCTGTAATTAGTCCCAGAGTTGTGATAAAATGTAGGCAGCACCAAACCATGATGAAATAAGCATTGTTTCTAGTCTGTGTATGTGGTTCTCCTTTAAAGTCACTGAGTAGAATAATATTAGGATGGAGAAACATCTAATCTAGTAATTTAAGGTAATATTCATGATCACTGGGGACATCAGTGGATTATGTCTGGATCAGTTAGGCAGGAATGCAATATTACTTGTTATTAGTTATGCATTTCTCTGCAAGTGAAAACAGGTTAGCTCAACACTTAATTATACTATTTCCAAACTGTTGTTTTAGAGTCATATCAAACTAAGGATTAAAACAGCTAGTATGTACTAGGATATATTTAGATAAAATAAAATTTATTAGAATATTATAAATAAATTAACATCAGAATGGTTAGGCATCAAAAGTGCTGTATAACATCAGTAAGTCAGAAAATATAACTTACGTGACTATGTTTAAATCATCTGGCAGGTTGAGAAGAAAGATCCTGGCCAAAAGTCTTTACTGAGAAAATCCCTACAAGGGTCTTTGTTTCTTGATGAGGGAAAAAAAATATGATTTCTGTGCCCACTCTTTGGACAATCCAGAGAATTGAAAATAATCCTTTGCAAATCTGTGATATCCTACATGGGTAAATATATGCCTGATTGTAGGGCAAAACTTAGCTGATTCCTTTCTCGGCAAGCTGCTTCAGCTTTTAGCTCTGTGGTTGAGGATCCTGAATTAGTGAGATGCAATATGACAGTCTTCAGTTCCTTTGTCAGAGTGTAGCTATCTAGCATTCATCAGTCTTGATATAGCAGTAATGCTCTTTCAGGGTCTGTTTGTTGCTGCGTTAACTCAGATGAATGAATTTTGAAATGAAGACTGAACATCTGAATGAATGCATGCATTTCCTGCAGTATGTAACTTGCAAAAGGTAAAAAAGGCTTTGGAATTTTCGAGTTCTGTCTCTGCTGTGGACAATTCCATCTATTGCCACATAATTCTTGTCCTGTGCCAGCCTTTGCAACAACTTGTTTTTCTCTCCCCAAGTTTATTGCTCTTTGACAAAAATATTCTCTGGGATAAAAAAGGGTGTATTTACTTGGCAGACATTAAGACATTAAGCTTTCTTCCACAATCTGTGATTTTATCTCCTTTTTGGACCTCTTGAGTCGTTAATGTTCCAGAACATGATAGTGTCCATTTATATGTGTAACTTTAAAATCCAAGGTTTATGCTCAGCTGAAAGCAGATACTAGGAGAGGAGAGAAGATAGCTGAGAAGCCCCTCAGCTAAAGTAAGAATTTTAAATTAGATTACTTTATGAATTTAAGTTTTTAGTGTTTTTTTATACACTAACACATTAAACATCAGGAGAATAGCATGGCTAATACTTAGCAATAAAGGAAGGTAGAATTAATAACTGCAATCAATACAGAGTAATAACAGCACATTATCCAATAGTATCACAATGGCATGAAAATCAACAGTAATAATAGCAGTAATTTAATGCTAATAATAACCGTCTTTGTCAATATTAGTAATATATATTTTTGTTTTAAATAAAAAGCTTTATTGTCTACAGGGATCTGTAGTCAACATAGTGGGATTGCTTTATTAAGGGTAATTTTAACTTTTGTTAAGTTATAGTTTGGGGTCATGGGTGGGGGATTGACTCAAGGGATCCTAGATAAAAGTAGACCTTCACCCCCATTTCCCATTCAGTCTGGTAGAGTGATAGGCACTAACACCTGGCAGAGACAGAGTGGCAGCAGTATACTGAAACTAGGACTGTGGTACTTTGCAAATACATTTGCACATAACTGTCAGGGTGCTCACACAGGTTTGAGAATCTTTTTGTCCAGACTCAAATCATTGAACATTACCGCTTAATTTCAAGTAGATATGTAGGGATGTCAAGGAGGCCGACTCTACCTGAAAAAAAATTATGGGAGTAGCAACATCTTTAGCCAGTAGTTAAGTATACAGAGACCACTATTACACATAGAGCCAATAAACCATATTCTGCCTTTCCCTACAGCCTTGAAGAGGGCAAAACAAGATAGACTGGTGAAGAATTTGAGGGTTCCTCTCCAGTTATCTAACTTCACCATGAAGGTTGCTAGGATAAAACTGTGTTTTGCATGTAATGGAATACTGTTCCAGATAAACAGTGTGCCACTCAACCCTCTTCAAGAGAAATCTTGATGAGTGGATGGGAAACAGAAAATTCACCCCAGGGATAACTCCAGTGGCTCTACTCGACAGAGGCACTGGGAACTAAGGTCGGGTGGCACTATGCCAGGGTAATCTTATGGCTAGGCTTCTAAAGGCCCCAGGGCCATTAGTCTAGTACACACCTATGAACCTCTGAACCTATATTGGGAGGTTCTCCGATATATGAATCATTCATGCCAGCCTGTCTTATTTATCTGTTAATGACAGTTACGTTCCTTCATTGAGGTATCTGAGGTATAATTTCTTCTGTAAAATAATACCTGAGCAAGGAGGGTTGGGTCTTTCTTTGCTTGAATTTCTAAACAAAGATCACAATGAAGGAGTCTGCAAATCACGATAGAGACAGGGCTGTCAATTTGTCCAGATAATGAAGAGTCCTGAGTTAGTTCATCTTTATAAAACTCTATATGGGGAGCAGGTGAATAAGGCTTTCCTCTCACTGGCCCATCACAGGCCCATCTTTATTCCTAAACTAGGCAACGTTAAGTGTCTGAGGCATCCTTGCTTTCTCAAAAGGATCCATATACTACACTATCTCAGTTTGTTAAATCTGGCCTAGAGTCTCTTGTACAGATGCCATGATACAGCTAGCAAGATGGCACAGTGTAGACAGACAGGGCAAGTTATTAGAGTACCTGTGCGGTATAAAAAGTGAATGTACTCTAAATTATGACAAAAAATACTTCAACAGTGGAAATCAAGGAAAAAGTCATGCATAAGAGATACATAATCAGAAAATTATGCAATTCAAGGGTATTTTCACTTAAATACAGATTTGTCAAAAAAAAAAAAAAAAATTCCTTTTAGAAGATGCATGACATTTACAACAAACTACACATAACATATAAACGTGGGCTCGTATCAGATAGTCCAACTTCTGCAAGTTTGAACCTCATATGGTTGAGGCCATAAGTTCGAATTTGCAGAAGTTCGAGCATTTCAATGGAAATCTCCATAAGGGGAGGTTTCTGTTTTGTTCAATGTGGTGCAATCTCGGAGTTGATATATTTAAATAGCAGGGGGTGTGGCAGACACAGCCCCCACGTGGGGGTACAGGGGAGCTTGCCCCCCTGCTTATAACAGTTTATTTTGTTTTGTTTTCTTTTTTTTTGTTTTTTATTCATAGTCAAAGTTTTTTAACTTGAACAGGATGGTTCGAACATTCCGTGTTCTAAGTTATTAAACTTTGACTATGTGATATAGACCCTATAAACACACAAAGATCATTCTCACTGGTGAAAAAATACCATATGTATGCTCTAATTATGGGAAAAAAGAAACCCTTTGGTGGAATATATATATATTTATGTGTGTGTGTGTGTGTGTGTGTGTGTGTGTGTGTGTATCCCCTTCTAATAATCAAAGGGCCATATCATCGAATTTAATTTTTGTGAGATAAAAATCATGAAAACAAAATACCCGAAAAGAAAATTTTTCCCAGGAAGAGTAAACACTTGCCCAACATGCCCTTTTCTACACTGTAGTGCAATGCCAGAGTTGGTATATAAAGTTAGCGGTGTGTGGGGGGCATGAGGGGCCTAGCCCCCCCACCTATGTGGGCTTTATTTACTCCAGGGTGTGTTTTTTTTGAAGTTTGGGCAAGTGTTTACTTGCCCTGGGAAAAATATACACACTCACACACATATATATCTATATATATGGATCCCTATCAGTTGAGACTATATGATTGAGTTTTTGAAAACCTGAGCCTTTTGAATGGAGATCGCAGTACAGTGCAAAAAGGGAAACTTACCCTTTTCCTCACTGTAGTGGGATCTCAGAGTTAGTATATATAATTTGCAAGGGGGGGAGGCACAGCCCCCCCACAAATGGGGGGTGCAAGAGGGCTTGTCCCCCTGCAAAAATGTAAAAAATGGTTGGCATTTATGTTTTTTTTTTTTTTTATGTTCGGGTTTTTAGAAACTCAATCATATGGTCTCCACTGTATGAATTTTGAGTTTCTGAAAATTTGATCAACTGACATAGACCTATATATATATATATATATATATATATATATATATATATATATATGTGTGTGTGTGTGTGTGTGTGTGTGTGTGTGTGTGTGTGTGTACATGTGTGTATATAATATATATATATATATATATATATATATATATATATATATTTTTTTTTTTTTTCTTTTTCCGATGGAATCATGTCTGATCAGTGAAAAATTGAGCCCATTCAGACAAAAGAATAGCATTAGACTCACATGATATTGAGTGAGAAAAGAAATACAATAACAATATTTTTGCAATAATACAAGCCCCTGGGCCCCTCACACCATTGCACCTCTAGATTTCCTGTGATTACTCAGTGATGAATCTTCCTAATCCCCATTTTTCTAAGATCTTTAACCTAAACAGATTTTGATGATCAAGGAATTGACAGAACATTACATCCAATTCCTGCTACAATGAAAGTGAACATTTAGAAATGAATGACTATGACATACACACACATATAAGCTGCTCGTAAGTTGTATCCTGCCACTCTGAGTTTGATTCCTTTGGCTTCCACTTGCAGTCTGTACACATTTGATTAAATTATTTACCCAGACAGTGTTTCTGGAGTACCCCCCCCATACCAAATACTTTTTTTGCTTTTTAGGGTTACCTGTTTAAAACTTATTGAGACAGCAACTGTAAACATAATCATTTATGTAAATAAATGCATTTAGTTTTAAGTATTTTACTAAGTTGAATTATATCTGCTGTGATATAAAGGGCATCTTCTGTTATGTTGACTATTATTAAGTGGTAGTAAGTCAGCATGCAGTTTCCATTTTTTTAGTTTTTTTAATATGTTTATAAAATATAATTTCTATTGTTTCACTATATCAAAACTCTCACTGCTTGTGATTGCAAAAAAATCTACAGAAGCCATAATAGTAAATTGTACTCTCTCAGTCCTTTATTTAGAGCAACGTGGGAATAAAAAGTGGTAGTATTTACTTTTCATTTGTAAACCATGCAAGTCAAACACGTAACACAGAGACATGAAATAAGTGTAGCCCTGAATTTTGAAGCTTCTACCTATTATTTTGGCCCATGGCTGTAATACACTTGTGGATATTAATATATACTGGAGTTTTGTGGTAGCTTGTTGGACATCTGTTCCATATGGCCCTATCATATTTCTAGTCAGTTTTGCAGTTATCTTCAAAACTGTGAAGAAGTAGAAGACAGTATAATAAAATATAATAGTGTGGCAAACTAGCACAAATATATTTTGTGAATATTGTATAAGCATGAGAGCATCACAGCAGTACGTTAATGTGTGGTAATTCTATTTTTTATATGCCCTTCACCCCTTCTCTGCTTATGAGTACCAAACAAGTATTTTGCAGAGGGGTAAGAGGGATGCTACCCCTTTACAAGTATAACTGAAAGTAGCTTAATGAAAACAATGCAAATAGTTTAGTGATGAGACCACCACGTTACATCACATTATATATTTATAGTGAGAAGTATACATATCTCTTTGCAGTTCTGGGTCACAGTAAACATGTATCTTGCAAATAATTCCTTGAATGTATTCTTTGTGAAAGATACAGCACATATATATATATATATATATATATATATATATATATATATACTGAAAACTTCCATATTACTATTTAAAATGTAGAATTTTCTAAAAAACACAAATAAACTAATAATATAACACATACTTACATACAAACAGAATATTGTCCTGCAGGCACTGTTGCACTTTATGATGGTATCAAAAATGTATCCTGTGCAGCAGCTTTACACATTAATGGAACCTATCAACAGAGTGAAGGTAGAATATGCTACTTATAATAATCCA
This sequence comes from Protopterus annectens, assembly GCF_019279795.1. Lineage (NCBI taxonomy): Eukaryota > Metazoa > Chordata > Ceratodontiformes > Protopteridae > Protopterus > Protopterus annectens. The sequence goes on along the minus strand of NC_056740.1, from coordinate 111,266,375 downwards.
TCTGTTTACAAATAACTGCATATCTTAGTAAACTTATGTAATCTATATAAAGAAAATGTAATTTCTTGATGCAGCTATAAAATGTAGACTGAGAGTTAATTTGTTTTACATCAGACAAGCTTGACAACAACATGTATACATTGTTAGAAGTAATTTAAATGTAATTAATATGCAAAACAGTAAAGTGTAATAATGCTGGTAAAATTTGTTTTCTAGCTAGAAGATATGATCACTACACTAGAAAAGACCAGACAAGAGCTGGAGTCCACTAAAGCACGCTTGTCATCTACACAGCAGTCGTTGGCTGAGAAAGATGCGCATCTGTCCACTTTAAGGATGGAGAGGAGGAAACAGCTTGAGGAAATACTGGAGATGAAGTATGTTATGCTCTTCCTTTATTATGTCATTTGTAAACTGCAAATTCAGACATCTGCTTGCTACCATGCCACAGGCATATGAGTGACACTACGTTACTGATTTGCAACAATGTTACCATACCACAATCATATAAGTGACATTAAGTTACTGATTTGTAAACAATGTTACCATACCACAATCGTATAATTGACATTAAGTTACTGATGTGTAAACAATATTACAATATCACAATCATATAAGTGACATTAAGTTACTGATTTGTAAACAATGTTACCATACCACAATCGTATAAGTGACATTGTTACTGATGTGTAAACAATGTTACAATACCACAATCATATAAGTGACATTAAGTTACTGATTTGCCAATAGTGTTACTGTACCACAATCGTATAAGTGACATTAAGTTACTGATTTGCCAATAGTGTTACTGTACGACAATCGTATAAGTGACATTAAGTTACTGATTTGCCAATAGTGTTACAATACTACAATCGTATAAGTGACATTAAGTTACTGATTTGCCAATAGTGTTACAATACACAATCATATAAGTGACATTAAGTTACTGATTTGTAAACAATGTTACAATACCACAATCATATAAGTGACATTAAGTTACTGATTTATGAGCAGTCCTTTCTTGGTTTTACATGTAATGCTAGACTAGTTTCAGTTACAGTGCTAAAGGGAAGCCAGCATGGTTATATGTAACTTAATCTCAAACAGTAAGATGACAATAAAACACAAAGCTCATCTTTAAGAGTTTTTCAAAGGAGCCTGCCATTTAAACATTGAAATTAATGGTGATGATCTTCTTTACAGTGTGGTGATACAACTGTTCCTCAAGGTTCTTTCATGTGTAGTTTTTAAATTATTCTTGTATAGCTAGGTTTATCTTTCCTCCCTCCGGAATGGCATTGTAATACTTATCCTTTATTTATCTATTTATTTATTTTTTTTGTTTCTTTTTGTTTTATTGACTACAAATGTACTCAGAAAAATAATCAATTTTTAGAAGAGGCTTGTGAATAAAAGCTCCATTTACAAAGGTACTTAAAACAAACAAGCATTACAGTACACCTAGCTTGCAGTGAAGGGATTATGCACAAAGTCATATGAGTATGGAGCATAAGCAGTACTGTGTGACAAATCTATCCATTTGCAGCATTCTGTGCTACAAAAAACACTCAATACAGTACAGTAGCACTCCTTGCAATAGCATAGTATATACAACATAGAAAAGAATAAAATCTTAAGCAATGGTATGAAAAGAAATTGTAAGAAATGTGTAAGGACTGAATCAGTTCTTCTTCTTTCGGCTTTTCCCGATTAGGGGTCGTCACAGTGGATCACCTTGTCCGCTCATGTTGGCAGTGGAGTTTTACAGTGTTGATTTGCCAGCCTGGTACCCAACCTTCCACAGAAGGCATACACACACACACACACACACACACACACACACACACACACACACACACACACACACACACCTAGGGCCAATTTAGAGTATCCAATCCACCTGCAGCATGTCTTTGGAATGTGGGAGGAAACCGGAGCACCTGGAGGAAACCCAAGTGACCACAGGGGGGACATGCAGACTCCACACAGAAGGCACCCCAGCTGAGGATTGAACCGGAGAACCTCTTGCTGTGAGGCTGCAATGCTAACCACTGCACCACCATGGCCACCCATAAGGACTGAATCAGTTACAATACCATAAAGCACAATGATATAAGAAAATAACTATTTACAACAAGAAAGCAGTATCTGAAAAGATAATAAGTAAAATGTCATTTTGAAAAAGGCTACACTTATCAAAAACAGGAAACAGAAATAATCTGCAGATGAGCAACTTTATAAGTAAAAAAAAGATCATCCCACTATTGCCTGGAATAGGCTCCCACTAGAATTCAGGACCCTTACACATCCCAAACAATTTAAGACAGCCACCAAAGAGCACTTTAAAAGTCACTGGTTCTGCCACTGCACTCTCCCTCCTTAAACATTCCCTACTTCCTATACCTTAATCTACTTTCTGCCCTAAACTCACTCTTCTCACTAGCTCTCTCTAATCTTCCTTGACTACTCTTTCTACTGTTTTTTTTTTAAATCTATTAAGCTAATCGCCTCAGAAAAACATTCTATTGTAACTGTCTTGCCTTTGTGTAACTACATTATGATAAAACTGGGTTTTTGTAACCACTTACCCCAAAAACTACATTAATGACATATTTCTTTTTATACATCTTGAACTAGTTTTGCTATACTCCTGGTTATTGTCACTGTATAACATTGTATTGCTACTTAATGCCTTGTAATAATCCTGTAACATTGCTGTTAATAAAGAAAATTGTATAACATGTTGGAGCTTTCCTCCTGGGGCCTCCACTGAAAAATGGCACTTAAGCTCAGTTGGACAATCCCAGTCAACAAATGTAAAAGAAATAAATAAAATAAATGAATAAATAATGTTGAGGGGAACATTGTAAGTAGAAGAAGCTTTCAGAAAGAACTGAGTGCTTGGCAAGGCTTCATTCTTGCGGAGGTTACTAGACAGGGTCTTGTCCCAGTAACATGTTTAAGATGTTCATACTTGCATAAACAGTCATAGGGAAATGCATGCATGGTTTAAACCGAGGCAAGAAATGGCACCGCGGCAGAATTAGAAGACAGAGAAGAGCTAAGAAGTGAAGAATCTGGTAAGCCAATGCACAAAGACAATAGAACAGTAGTTAAATAAACTAGAAACAAATTGGTATATGTAGATATCAAAAGATCACAGAAATCAAGTAATAACAAATGACTAAACTATAATTTCTTTGAGATAGCTGGCAAGAAGTTTTGAAAACCTGAAGGTGGTATCCTACAAGCAAATCCATCCATCCATTCATCCATCCATCCATCCATCCATCCATCCATCCATAACCCATTTTTTTTTCCATTTTTGCACATGAGGTCGAGGTGTCACTTCAACAGTAACAATCATCTAGAGCCAAGGTTTATATCACTTGGTGTTGTTCCAAGCCTCTAAGACAGAATTTGAAAACAAAGAGGTGCCGTACTTATTGAAACTATGAAGAGTGTGTAGGGAGCTGGCATTATGGTAATTTGGGCAGCTTTAGAAATGCAGTATATAAAGTACAACATAGTTCCTCTTGTCTGCATGTGGGTTTTTCACCATAGTCTCTGGTTCTTACCACATCACAGCTACATGCGGAATGGTGAATTACAAAGAAGCTAAATTATTTGTCGATGTACATACATCCAGTAGGTGTTTAATTATATTTGTACATCCTGCGATAGATTACAGAGAGAGATCTGGTTAGAATTTGTTCAGTGCCTGATGCCCAAAGAATGCTGGGATAAGCTCCAACTTACCAAAACTATTAACAGGATAAAGCAGTTGTTCAGACTTACTGCACTGCATAAATATCTGTAAAAGAATAAGTGTAAGTTAGTGAATGTCTCGATATCCATGCCAGCATCACAAGTTGTTACATTATTTCAATTAATGGAAGTATCTGCCTCAAATTTCTTATGGCATTCATTGTGTAAGAAATGCATGGAACAGTACATGCCAACATTTTTACAACCCGTTAATATATTCTACTCTCAGGGCTTACATATTTATATATTTCACAATGGAGAAGGAAAATTTAAATCCATCGTATCCACAGATATTTACTGTAACACTCAAGTGTATAAAACCTTCTACCATAAGTGAATGCATTCCAGTTCAATTAAGTGTGTTAAAGCATGAACCAAAAACCACAATGGACTTGTTGCACTGGTAGAAATGTCAAACAAAATTAGAGACAGATACTTAATGTCAGAACTATAATTTGAAAGCATTTGCCTATCGTAAGGATAAATGCAAATGGTACAGTTCTTCATTACTGCCATGACTAAAGGCACAGAATCATCTTTAAATGTTGCTCATCTGTATGTCACTGTTTTTCCGGAATACATTACATTGACTCAAATCATTAAATGAATAACATTTGGCTTGTTTGGTCACCATATTGCTCATTAATGTTGTTATTGAGAAAGTAAACAGAGGACTATAACTCATCTTCATGACAACAGTCAAATTATTGCAAAATATAATGATTCAATCTAAATTTTTGAATTACCAAGTTTATGTCATTTTCCCATTGTTAGTCATGTCTGGAGTAACTAGAGATCTAAGAATGATAATGACAGTATTAGAAATCTCTTCTGATCAGTAGCTGGAATGAGAATAAACATCTGCAGTGTTTCAACAAATGTGCATTTAAGAAATGATGGCATTGTACTGCTGAACGGGGCACAGCAACAGTGATAATAAAACCAGAATTCCACTGTGGACTATGAACTTGTTGCTGGTTTCTTATACTTATTTCAAATTTTAATAGACAAAGTTAATTTATGCCTGCAAAATGTAAGATAATTACACTGATATTTATAGATATCATTGCACATTATTTTCATTTCAATGTCACAAGCAAACTGAGTTTATATTAACTCTGTTAGGAATTTAGAAGTATGACTGAAAACATTTTCATACATCTCTACAGTACATTTTCTAGCATGGTTCAACTATGATGCTGACATCTTTGTACTGTACTGAAAGTTATCACACGAGACAAATTGCTATTTGATAACATCAAAAACAATACTTTTAACTTTTTTTTTCTAGAAGTAAGAATGTATTGAGATAGTTTATTAATGTGAGTAGAAATAGTTGCAAGGGGCCTAAGAGCTTGCTTTCAGCCATGACAACTGCATAAAAATGTTAGATGGACATGAATAAATGGATGATTGACACAGTCACCAGCAATAGATTTTGGTACTTGGATCTAATGCAGTATGTACTAAATCACACTGTTAAATATGGTTTTCCTATGAGTTACCAAAACACACGATTTTGACTATTTTCTAAAAGATAAATTCCATAAATGGTGAATTGAAAACCATAAGCCCCCCACAAAAACATTGTGTGTGTGTGTGTGTGTGTGTGTGTATGTGTGTGAGTGTGTGTGTGTGTGTGAGCACATGTGTGCGCGCACGTGTGTGTGTGTGTGTGTGTGTGTGTGTGTGTGTGTGTGTGTGTGTGTGTGTGTGTGGAGATGGAGACTCCATGCCCCTAAACTTATATATACCAACTCCATTTTTGCACCACAGTGAGGAAAAGGGCAAAAAAGGGCTAAGCACATTAGGGTAAAACTCACTGAGATTTATCTAAAGAAGCAGAAAGCAATAAAGTGTAAGTAAGCCATTAAATATCATTAAAACAAAAAAATGCTAGCTAGCAATGCCAAGCAGTCCATTTAATTTATCAAAAATCTGTTTAATAAGCACTTTCAAAGGAGTCAATGCCCCAACTTCTTCAGACAAAGCAAGACATTACATTTACATCCTTATATACTTATCAATTAACTTATTATATTATTCAATTAATCCTTTCCTAATTGTTTCTTAATTATTTACCACAACCATCTTAACTTAACCACATTAAAAGTAAATGCCATAATATATATTGGTCCCTGAAACCAAGAACATATATAAACATTTCATAAAACCATTTTATCTAAAATTCAATTAAACATCATTGTTAAAATGTGAATATATACTTAAAAATCAAAACAGAAAATAACCAAAACTTTGTGCAAACTTGTAGGGCTGAATTCAACTACAATATTGTGCGCCAAATATATGTAAAAAGGGGGTATGTTCCAATGCATAAAAAATTATTCAATTATTCTTAATATATGTATATATATATTATATATATATATATATATATATATATATATATATATATATATATATATATATAAATATAATAATAAATGCATGACATATTAATTAGGTTTAAATCCTTAGCTTCCCTACTTAATAAGTGCTTTCAATTTTAAGATACTTTTAATTGATGCATATTCGTTAAGACCTGGTGGAATATGGGCTGAAGTGCATATTTGCCACATTAACTCACTTTCCTCTAGCCTAAGTTGTCAGGGCCCACCCCTTATCACACATTCCACTTGGTGTATTACTGTGTACTGAAACCTGTGATTAGGGTTGTCTACAATGTGTTTGGCTAGTGCATTAGCATTCTTCCTCCTACTAATACAGTATTGGTGCTCATAAATCCTTTGTTTTATTTTTCTTTTCATCTTACCAATATAGTACGATGGGCATGCTTCACAGCACACAACATATACAACTCCTTTTGATTCACAATTAAATTTACCATTAATTGTATAGGTATTGTCCCTTATAGTAACTCTGTTCCCCATTCTAATGAACTTGAATTGTTGGCAAGAACCACATTTCCCCATACCAGTACTAGTCTTGTTTTGTTTCTTTTTCTTTTCAAGTAAACATATCAGGTTGGGACCCCTTCTGACGTAAATCTAGGATTGTTACCTATAACTCTATTCAGACCATTGTCTTCCAAAATAATTGCCCAATTTTTGTTTAAAATATCCATAATTTTCTTAAAATCTAGGGAATAAGTAAACAAAAGGCTCAACCCAAATTACAGGCTGAGCTTTCTGAACTCACATTTTGTTGCTCAGGTATAATTGATGAATCATTGTCATAACCTTTGTATAACAATGGTCTGAAATGTCCTGAAGATCTGTTCATGTCATGTTCACCTCCAACATAATACCATCCGCAAAACCCTCTGGCTAGCCCCTTCTCATAAACATAATTTTTTAACAATTCACATTCCATTATATAATCAGTGACCTCTGAGACCATCCTAGCTGCCCTTACCATTTGTCCTTTTACAACTGCTTTCTTCTGATGGCAAGGGTGGCTACTTGAGAAATGTAAAAACGTATTTGAATGGGTAGGTTTTCTAAAAATTGTAGTTTTGTACCTCTGATTAGCCCTGTCTTTGGCCACTTTAACGTCCAAAAATTAATGCTTTCCAAGCCTACGTGGTAGGTAAACTCTAAGAAATCAGTCATTTCGGTTATGCTCCTAATAAAAGCCTCAATAACGTTTACCTCTCCCTGCCAAATGACACACGTATCGTCTTGGTACCTAGTGTACCATAGCACATTTTCCTGGAACAAAATGTTGTTAAACAACAAGCTTCTTTCCCAATGTGCCATAACGCAATTTGCAAAACTCCTACCACAGGGTGGGCCCATTGCCACTCCTGTGTTTTGCAAATAAAATTGCCCATTAAAAATAATAAAATTGTTGGACAACACCACTTCCAACAATGTTTCCACCAGGTATATGTCCTTATCATCTACCTTTTTTGTGGACATAAATTCTCTGGTCCATTCTAACCCTAGAGTTTGTGGAATCACTGTATACAAATCTTTTACATCTATCGTAAGAAAAATGTGGTTGTCATTATATTATAATTTGTTAATGTTGTCCAAAAAACTCCAGGAGTCTCGATAGATTTGTGGTTTATCCTTAATGAGTGGTTTCAACATATTATCCACAAATTAGGCACAGGCATATGTTATTGATCCTCTACCATCGACTATAGGTCTAAAAGGGGGATCAATATAACTCTTATGGAGTTTAGGGGAACCAAATAGAGCAGGAATAATAGGTGCAGACATAGATAAATATTGATACGTATCAATATCAATTGTTCCTTCCAAAAGTAGGTCATCGAATATACTTCTAATCTGTCTGTATGCACCGTTCACTTCATTAATACTAACCTGTTTAAATACATCAGAGGACAAATATACATCCATTCTTTTATTATATTCAGTTTGATCCATAAAGACCAACCCCCCACCTTTATCGGGCTTCATCACCCTAACATTGCACATATTTAATAAATGCAAGAAATCTATTTCATTACCAGACATGTTAATATTAGACCTTTGACTGTTGTGTGTATTACTTAAAACAGCCCACAAATCCATTTCACACATTTTTTCAAACATGGCTAAAGTTACGTGTAGAGGTGATTCAAAAAGGCTGGATACCCTCAAACTATTAGTGAGTGAGGAAGTTGGCCTCATTAGACAGGTGAGATTTAACTTGCGTACAAATAGTTTCATGTCCACTATAGTCCTAACCAAATCTGCTCTCCTATCTGGTACAAACGACAATCCCTTAGCAAAAAAGTTAACCATGTCTTGTTCAATAGTCAAAGCAGTGTAATTAAATATTTTAAAGTCCCTCTCGGAACTTACAAGGATCTGCAGTCCATCATGTGGGGCCTCAATCATCTCTTTCTCTGGTTCCGACAATTCTTTCTCTGCCCTTGATTTCTGTTGCCGTTCAAGTTGTTGTATTGGTTGCTGCGACCCCTTTGAAAATCCTGTCGATTATTCCTATTATTTGTTTCATTGTTAGATATCTCAGCCTGCTGTTGAACTCTAGAATGTTGAAAGTTGTTTGGTTGTTGATTATTGTTCATAATCCGTTCACTACGGTGCAATGGCGGTACTTGTGTAACTCTCTCTTCACTCTCCACCGTCTGGTCTGTTTCTTGTAGATTGACGTCATCTTGTTGGTTAAGTGGACTCTGTGGACCAATCGAAGTTTGCAAAATCTTCGGAGGAGAAGGATACGCTTTGTTATTAGCATACTCATTGATATCTCTACTAATTTTCTTTTTCTTGGTTGTTAATAACTTTGTTAAAGTAGCTTCAATACTGGAAAAAATCCTAGCGTACTCATATTTGTACCTAGGAAATTCTGCATCTGTATTAATGGAATGTTCCAGTATTTCCAATTCAGTTTTAAGAGTAACTATCTCAGAGTTATAATGAGTAATTAGTGCATGTAGAAACTCAAACCCTTGCTTATCAAATAGGGTTAACAATTCCCGATGAAAAATCGAGTTCTCGATCAAGCCGACAGGATAGTGCCATTGGTGCAATCCTTTAGGAATTATTTTCTTATATATGCACTCCTATAGGTATGGTACTTCCAGCTGCAGTTTGCGGCACTTAAACAATTTACGATCAAACTCATTAAGTAGGGTACTGACGGAACTCACACCTGAATTTTGTCCATGTATAGAATTATTAAGTGCATCATTGTTAAAAAAGTTTTGGGATCTAAGGAAATCACCACAAACAAACACAGTTGGCCAGCAAGTTGCAGTTGTACAAAATTTAACCAGCCTAAGACAGATGGTGGAAGTTCAGACTTTTAATTCCCAAATTAACAAACCGGTTTCGGCATAAGCATGCCTTCTTCAGTGTAAGAGTAACAAACATATATAATATAATTAAATAAACAAATTTATACTCAAAAATAACTAATGAGCATTGGTAAAAGACCTGAGCTCATGAATAATACATGAATGTATTAAATAAGATATAAAAAACAAAATGGAAAGGACCAAAGCTACAATCCTGTCCTGTTAAAGATTATAATAAACATGTAATGTAATACATATATAATTAGTGAGCTAATAATATGTCAGAACCTTAAAAAATGATATTTGTTGTATTAAATGAATTACATTAAACAACAATATGGAAAGATATAATGTATATAAGGCTGATATTAAACAGTATTGTTTACACAGTAAGAGTATGTGTCACAAACTCAATAAATTCAGAGGACAGTTATCCATATTCATATATTAAATAAGTGGGAAAACTAATTTCCATGTGAGCAATTATATATGGAATTTGTGATAAAATTGTGCTAGTTGGAATCCTTAAAGTTTTTCTGGTGACTAATCCTAAATTACGGGCAGACACAGTGAGCCTCATAACTGAATTGTTGAATTTGATACTGAACGGATACCATTCACCATACAATTATAGTTATAAATGGTCATTGAGTCCAGGCTGAAACAATGCACCCAGACCAATAATCCAATATCTCTCCTTGTGATTCAATATACCATGCCAACCTTGTGTATTACTACGATCCCCAACAATTTTGTCTATAATCATAAACATGAATTGTGCTTGTTGATGTTTTAACACATGCCGATATAAAGCATTTGCTTCTTTTTTATTTTTGATGTCACTCCGATGTTCATTTATGCGTGTCCTAAGTGGCCTGGATGTCTGTCCCACATAAAATGCCCCACAATGACATGAGGCCAAGTAAACAACCCAATCACTACTACAGTTGCCAAAGATTTTACAATCAAATACCTTACTAGTGTTGCGACTTGAAAAATGCTTGGACTTAGTGATCTGTTTACAGGATCCACAATGGCCACATGGGAAAGTACCCAACAGTTCATGTCCCGTAATGGTAAGTTGTTTGTGAATAGCTCCCCCACTACCTATATGTTTGTAGTGGGATAGTAGGGAACCCAATGTTTCTCCTTTCCTGTATGAAAATTGACATTCTTCCCCTAGAACAACTCTAAGTTGTTCATTGGCCATTAGTATATTCCAGTGTTTGTTTATAATATCTCTGATGACATAATAATTTCTACCATATGTTGTTATAAATCTGATGTTAGTTGTCCTGGAATCTGTAGAAGTTATCTTGTAATCCAACATGGTCTTTCTATTCATTTCAGAGGTTCGTACCCATGCTTTATTGATGTCCTGTGTTTTGTACCCTCTGTTGACAAATCTATGATATAAGTCCTGACTGGCCACCTCATAATCTGATTTAGTAGAACTAAGACGCTTCATGCGCATGAACTGTGATACCGGTATGTTTCTGATGGTGTGGCGTGGGTGCATGCTAGAAGCATGTAGTAACGTATTATATTGTGGATATTTGCGGAAAACTTTAGTAGCCAAAGTATGATCTGGGTTTCTCATGATAGTAACATCAAGAAAATTGATAGTTTGTGCATCAAACGTGATTGAAAATTCAATACCCCAGATATTTCCATTTCAATAATCTACAAATTCCTGCAAATATCCAGCATCCGCACGCCACACCATCCAACAATCATCTAAATACCGGCGCCAAATATCCATTTCAACCAAATAGATATTATGAGATACATCATAGATCATGCATTCTTCAAAAAATGCCATGAAAAGGTCGGCATAAATAGGAGCAAAAGAAGCCCCTATAGCCGTCCCCTGAAGCTGCCAATAACTCTGGCCTTGAAAATAAAGGACATTTTTATTGAGTACATGTTCGGACATACAAATCAATAGCGTGTTGAACCCCAGTGGATAAAGACTAGCCCTGTCCAACCAATATTTGAGTGCTTGTAAACCAGCCCAGTGTGGTATGCTGGTATATAGGGCTTTAACATCCAATGAACACATTAAACACTCTGGCTCCAATTGTGTATCTTCAATAATTTTAAGGAACTGTGTGGTGTCCTGTAGCCTAGCTCGAATCAAACCCAAAAGAGGTTTAAGGTTGTATGTCAGGAATGCTGACAACGGTTCAGTCAAGGATCCAATACCCAAAACAATCGGTCTACCCGGAGGATTAGTTAATGATTTGTGAATTTTGGGTAATAGATATAATATTTGCTTACGGGGATCCTTGACCGAAAGTTGTTTAGCACAGCTCTTGGTAATAATACCTTCTTCACACGCTAGATTCAAGAAGGAATCAATTTCTTTCTTGAAGTTCGGGGTGGGGTCAATGGCCATGTTCATATAACATGCTGAGTTAGATAACTGGGTTAAACCCTTTTGAATATATTCACTCATATTTTGAACCACCACTGCCCCACCTTTATCTGCACATAATATGACTATCTCCTTGTTGTTACGTAACTCTTGTAGAGCTATGATCTCTTGCTGTGAGAGGTTATGTCCCAACATAGTATGTCCATAATTTTGAAAATGTAAATCTCTAAAAACTGATTGCATAAAGATAGGTACATTCTTATTCATAGGAGGTTGAAAATCAGATTTGCCAAATCTGAATTCGTTGGATCTTTGAGAAGTGTCATCTGCAAAGAAAAGTTTAAGATTCAAGCTACGGCAAAAATTCAAAACATCTGTGACAATGTGATATTCATTGGAATAAAAGCCCAGAATAAAATTAAGCCCTTTATTCAAAAGATTCTGTTGATTACAGGACAAAGATACATTGGATAGGTTTAAAACATTGTGGTTTCGTTGCTCATAATGATTTATGTTAGAAAATTCTGGATCAATCCCTCTAGCGAATGCTCTAGTGGGTCTTTTCTTGTGCTTCCGTCCCCCCCTATGTTTGGAGCCATTTCTAAAGGGACAGTTTTGTTTGTTTTCTTTCTATGTGGTGAATCCCTATCCCCTGTGTGCTCATAATCTGTCAGAGAGGAATCCTCTCCTGAAGTACTATTGTTGAAACCATCTCTATTTTTAAGAATGGATCTAGGTGTCTTCTTGGTGCGATTCGGGGCTGACCCCTGGCCAACCTCTGCAAATCTAACAGAGCAGGTAAACTCAAAGGGACGTCCCCTTTGGTAATCTGAATAATCTGTGATATTTTTTAATTTTCCTCTCCTTAATGGTTTTCTCATGGTTTGTCAAATCTTTGGATAGTTTTTTCAAATGATCCTGGAAACTAGATGAAGATTCATATTTTTTACAATCAGAACATAAAGTTTTAACTTCTTGGATATTCTCATCCACTATCCTCTCATAATATTGTAGAACATTCACAAATAGCATAGATCCTGTTTGTAAAGCTTCCTTCCAATCTTTATTTAACTTGTCATCCGGTCTACCTACTAAAGGTTGGAGCCATATTCTTAAGCCCCTAGGGGCAATGTTTTTATTTGAATACGCTCTAAATACTTTTAAGTGCCATATATTTGACCTTAAATTCTTAAGGCCTTTAGTAAGAGAAAGAAAAGATAGATCACAATCAGATGACATCTGTTGTTCTGTGTTATTTGGATTACTGCTTGGTGAGGCATTGATCCCAAAGACCCCAATGTCCTCCCGATCAGCACATAATCCTAATAATATGCTCTCAAGGTCCATGCTGTGAATGTATATCCAAACCCACTGTAATATTTAAAAAAATATGTTAAATGGGGTAGTTTTAATTGACAAACCAAGAGAAACCTAAATGTATAATATGTTTTGGGCCAAGGTTGGTTTGGGGTACCCCAAATCGATCCCGGAAGAGACCCAATAAACTGTACAGCACTCAAAGAGTGTCCAATATTACTACTGAATAGAAAGGATTCAACAATATAAGGTATTGTCCAGGAAAGGCTGAGTAACTGGTAAGTTAGAACTACCAAATAATTATCCAACACATTGATATTTGTTAATAGACCCAAAAATGTCAGATAATTTAATAATTTTTTCAAAAGATTATACCAAACTTAAATAATGATACTAACATGTAATATCAAGAATAAATAATAATCTCTGGGTCCTATTATCACAAAATATAGTGTAAAAATTAATCCCCATAAATGGAGAAACAGTAATATAACAATATACTAATAGCATTAACGATAAAGAAAAGGAAAAATCCGTTAATAGTATTCAGGGAGTAAAACTGACAATTGTAGTAGTGTAAAAAACACTGGGTTACAAATCAAATGTCATGTGGCGACCGAAACAACGTATAATATGACAGTCAAGGTATACAACACTTGCAATCCATCCATATATGTTAGCAAAGTTTGAGATATTCTAGGACTGTACAATATTGGAAAACCAATAAGGTCCCACAAATCATGACATTAGGTATAATGTGTTTAACAAAAGAGCCACCTTAGCTCTACAGCAATGTGATGTAATCACTGACTGATTTCACATATATCATCCGACCACCTAAGGAAGGTAGTCCCAATATGATGATCCCGCTGGGCCTCTACAAGAATAATATTGTCAAAAATAGATATATATAAAGAGTGACAATGTTTATATCAAAATTGTTGCACCTGAAGTTACACAAAAAACAAAGTTGGCTAATTTCTTCCCTAAATTAGACACCACCTGTATGAAGATATCAAAGTAGACAACCTATATTGGGCCATTGGTTAATAATAGAAACGTGCTATAATAAAACACAGATATATATGAGTAAAAAGGTTTCTACATCAATACAGTCCCTGCATGCACATGATATATAACCGGCAAAACACATAGGACCCAATATCATAAAGTTTGAAAACACTATATATTTCCCCACTTAGCAGAGAAAAAACATATACAGGTTTGGTCCGCTATGATAAGACACACATGTGTATGGGTAAAATGTCCCTCAAACAAGGTTTCTACATCAATATGTTCCCTGCATGCACATGGTATATAGCTAGCGAAACACATTAGGACCCAATATCTTAATGTTTGAAAACACTATTTTTCTCTACTGGCAGAGAAAAAAACATATACAGGTTTGGTCCACTAACGCCAGTGTATAAGGAACAATGTTCTGAAATACATAAGTATTAAATGCCAAATTACTGTACCTCAGAAAAATATAGTGTCCAAAAAGATATTTAAGCCCTATTAATAGGACCATCCCACACTTGTTTAACACTAAAAAGTGTCATTTATATTCACCATATCAAGTTCTTAAAATCTATGCTGTTATACTATTCCAAAATAATCATCGACCAGTATTAATGATGACAAAAAGTCGATAGACTTACTATTTGTTATATTTCAGTCGCGAACCACAGCGTATAAAACAAGTGGCCCAATATACCGAGTGGACATCACGAAATTTGTATATATAGCTGCAAGTAATATGTCCCTCAAACAAAGTTCCTACATAAGTATATTCCCTGCATGCACATGGTATGCTAGATAGTCTTATTCTAATATTTAGCAGAACACATGAGGACCCAATATCTTAATTGTACGAAAATACTATATATTTCCCCAATTGGCAGAGACAAAAAACATACAGGTTTGGTCCATTTAACGCCAAATGTGTAAGGAACAATGTTCAAAAGTACATAAGTGTTAAATATCAAATCACTGTACAACAAAAAGATATAGTCCAAAACAGTATATTTTAGTCTCAAGTAATGGTATAAAAAACCGTCCCACGATGTTCAACACAACAGAATGTCATTCATGTTCACCATATCCAGTTTTTAATGTCTATGCTGTTATATAATTCCAAAATAACCATCGACTAGTATAAATGGTGACCAAATAGGCGATGAACTTAAGTTTGTAATATTTCAATTGTGAACTACAGCATATAATACAATTAACCAAATGTACCTGTGTAATCAAACATTACACCACAAAGATTTTGTGAATGCAACCTCGCGTTGATGTAATTCCTTTAAGCACAAGCCCAACTCAATCGTATATATATATATTTATATATATAGAGTCCACTGGATGTTATATTTCAGTCGCGAACTGCAGCAAAATAACCAAATGTACCTGAGTGATGAAATAATACACGACAAAGACCTTGTAAATGCAACCTCGCGTTGATGTAATTCCTTGAATCATAAACCCAAGTCAATCGTGTATACATATAGTCAACAGGAAACCCATTCAAACATGTAAAAATTTGTCTCACGATCTTCCAGGTAACGTAATCCACAAGCTTGTAGGCCCAGACACAAAATAACACCACCTTAATCATCGTAGCCTTAGTCCTAAAACACATACGATATCAGCAATGCAAAAAAATAACAAAAATGTCTGTTACTCCAAAAAATATGAAACCCTGACGATAATCCAACATAAAATGTGTTAGATAATTATGTATTCCATAACACCATCAAGAGAGGATTCCTCAATGTACAGATAATGGCGGATCAACTGCTGGTCCCACAGCACAGCCCAAGACCAAAGACCAAACCAATTGCTGTGCGTGTGGGTGATGCACGGCCGGAAAGTACCACAAACAAACACAGTTGGCCAGCAAATTCCAGTTGTACAAAATTTAACCAGCCTAAGACAGATGGTGGAAATTCAGACTGAAGAAGGCATGCTTATGCCGAAACCGGTTTGTTAATTTGGGAATTAAAAGTCTGAATTTCCACCATATGGACTACATAATTATCCAACACATTTTATGTTGGATTATCGTCAAGGTTTCATATTTTTTGGAGTAACAGACATTTTTGTTATTTTTTTGCATTGCTGATATCGTATGTGTTTTAGGACCAAGGCTACGACGATTAAGGTGGTGTTATTTTGTGTCTGGGCCTACAAGCTTGTGGATTACGCTA
This sequence comes from Protopterus annectens, assembly GCF_019279795.1. Taxonomy (NCBI): domain Eukaryota; kingdom Metazoa; phylum Chordata; order Ceratodontiformes; family Protopteridae; genus Protopterus; species Protopterus annectens. The sequence continues at coordinate 111,249,967 of NC_056740.1, read as the reverse complement.
CCTGGAAGATCGTGAGACAACTTTTTACATGTTTGAATGGGTTTCATGTTGACTATATGTATACACGATTGACTTGGGTTTGTGATTCAAGGAATTACATCAACGCGAGGTTGCATTTACAAGGTCTTCGTGGTGTATTATTTCATCACTCAGGTACATTTGGTTATTTTGCTGCAGTACGCGACTGAAATATAACATCCAGTGGACTCTATATATATAAATATATATATATATACGATTGAGTTGGGCTTGTGCTTAAAGGAATTACATCAACGCGAGGTTGCATTCACAAAATCTTTGTGGTGTAATGTTTGATTACACAGGTACATTTGGTTAATTTATACGCTGTAGTTCACGATTGAAATATTACAAACTTAAGTTCATCGCCTATTTGGTCACCATTTATACTAGTCGATGGATATTTTGGAATTATATAACAGCATAGACATTAAAAACTGGATATGGTGAACATGAATGACATTCTATTGTGTTGACATCGTGGGACGTTTTTTTATACCATTACTTGGGACTAAAATATACTATTTTGGACTATATCTTTTTGTTGTACAGTGATTTGATATTTAACACTTATGTACTTTTGAACATTGTTCCTTACACATTTGGCGTTAAATGGACCAAACCTGTATGTTTTTTGTCTCTGCCAATTGGGGAAATATATAGTATTTTCGTACAATTAAGATATTGGGTCCTCATGTGTTCTGCTAGATATTAGAATAAGACTATCTAGCATACCATGTGCATGCAGGGAATATACTTATGTAGGAACTTTGTTTGAGGGACATATTACTTGCACCTATATATACAAATTTCATGGTGTCCACTAGGTATATTGGGCCACTTGTTTTATACGCTGTGGTTCGCGACTGAAATATAACAAATAGTAAGTCTATCGACTTTTTGTCATCATTAATACTGGTCGATGATTATTTTGGAACAGTATAACAACATAGATATTAAGAACTTGATATGGTGAATATAAATGACACTTTTTAGTGTTAAACAAGTGTGGGATGGTCCTATTAATAGGGCTTAAATATCTTTTTGGACACTATATTTTTCTGAGGTACAGTAATTTGGCATTTAATACTTATGTACTTCAGAACATTGTTCCTTATACACTGACGTTAGTGGACCAAACCTGTATATGTTTTTTCTCTGCCAGTAGAGAAAAATAGTGTTTTCAAACATTGAGATATTGGGTCCTAATGTGTTTCGCTAGCTATATACCATGTGCATGCAGGGAACATAATGATGCAGAAACCTTGTTTGAGGGACATTTTACCCATACACATGTGTGTCTTATCATAGCAGACCAAACCTGCATATGTTTTTTCCTCTGCCAGTAGAGAAAAATAGTGTTTTCAAACATTAAGATATTGGGTCCTAATGTGTTTCGCTAGCTATATACCATGTGCATGCAGGGAACATATTGATGTAGAAACCTTGTTTGAGGGACATTTTACCCATACACATGTGTGTCTTATCATAGTGGACCAAACCTGTATATGTTTTTTCTCTGCTAAGTGGGGAAATATATAGTGTTTTCAAACTTTATGATATTGGGTCCTATGTGTTTTGCCGGTTATATATCATGTGCATGCAGGGACTGTATTGATGTAGAAACCTTTTTACTCATATACATGTGTGTTTTATTATAGCACGTTTCTATTATTAACCAATGGCCCAATATAGGTTGTCTACTTTGATATCTTCATACAGGTGGTGTCTAATTTAGGGAAGAAATTAGCCAACTTTGTTTTTTGTGTAACTTCAGGTGCAACAATTTTGATATAAACATTGTCACTCTTTATATATATCTATTTTTGACAATATTATTCTTGTAGAGGCCCAGCGGGATCATCATATTGGGACTACCTTCCTTAGGTGGTCGGATGATATATGTGAAATCAGTCAGTGATTACATCACATTGCTGTAGAGCTAAGGTGGCTCTTTTGTTAAACACATTATACCTAATGTCATGATTTATGGGACCTTATTGGTTTTCCAATATTGTACAGTCCTAGAATATCTCAAACTTTGCTAACATATATGGATGGATTGCAAGTGTTGTATACCTTGACTGTCATATTATACGTTGTTTCGGTCACCACATGACATTTGATTTGTAACCCAGTGTTTTTTACACTACTACAATTGTCAGTTTTACTCACTGAATACTATTAACGGATTTTTCCTTTTCTTTATCGTTAATGCTATTAGTATATTGTTATATTACTGTTTCTCCATTTATGGGGATTCATTTTTACACTATATTTTGTGATAATAGGACCCAGAGATTATTATTTATTCTTGATATTACATGTTAGTATCATTATTTAAGTTTGGTATAATCTTTTGAAAAATTTTCAAATTATCTGACATTTTTGGGTCTATTAACAAATATCAATGTGTTGGATAATTATTTGGTAGTTCTAACTTACCAGTTACTCAGCCTTTCCTGGACAATACCTTATATTGTTGAATCCTTTCTATTCAGTAGTAATATTGGACACTCTTTGAGTGCTGTACAGTTTATTGGGTCTCTTCCGGGATCGATTTGGGGTACCCCAAACCAACCTTGGCCCAAAACATATTATACATTTAGGTTTCTCTTGGTTTGTCAATTAAAACTACCCCATTTAACATATTTTTTTAAATATTATAGTAGGTTTGGATATACATTCACAGCATGGACCTTGAGAGCATATTATTAGGATTATGTGCTGATCGGGAGGACATTGGGGTCTTTGGGATCAATGCCTCACCAAGCAGTAATCCAAATAACACAGAACAACAGATGTCATCTGATTGTGATCTATCTTTTCTTTCTCTTACTAAAGGCCTTAAGAATTTAAGGTCAAATATATGGCACTTAAAAGTATTTAGAGCGTATTCAAATAAAAACATTGCCCCTAGGGGCTTAAGAATATGGCTCCAACCTTTAGTAGGTAGACCGGATGACAAGTTAAATAAAGATTGGAAGGAAGCTTTACAAACAGGATCTATGCTATTTGTGAATGTTCTACAATATTATGAGAGGATAGTGGATGAGAATATCCAAGAAGTTAAAACTTTATGTTCTGATTGTAAAAAATATGAATCTTCATCTAGTTTCCAGGATCATTTGAAAAAACTATCCAAAGATTTGACAAACCATGAGAAAACCATTAAGGAGAGGAAAATTAAAAAATATCACAGAGATTATTCAGATTACCAAAGGGGACGTCCCTTTGAGTTTACCCGCTCTGTTAGATTTGCAGAGGTTGGCCAGGGGTCAGCCCAGAATCGCACCAAGAAGAGACCTAGATCCATTCTTAAAAATAGAGATGGTTTCAACAATAGTACTTCAGGAGAGGATTCCTCTCTGACAGATTATGAGCACACAGGGGATAGGGATTCACCACATAGAAAGAAAACAAACAAAACTGTCCCTTTAGAAATGGCTCCAAACATAGGGGGGGACGGAAGCACAAGAAAAGACCCACTAGAGCATTCGCTAGAGGGATTGATCCAGAATTTTCTAACATAAATCATTATGAGCAACAAAACCACAATGTTTTAAACCTATCCAATGTATCTTTGTCCTGCTATCAACAGAATCTTTTGAATAAAGGGCTTAATTTTATTCCGGGCTTTTATTCCAATGAATATCACATTGTCACAGATGTTTTGAATTTTTGCCGTAGCTTGAATCTTAAACTTTTCTTTGCAGATGACACTTTTCAAAGATCCAACGAATTCAAATTTGGCAAATCTGATTTTCAACCTCCTATGAATAAGAATGTATCTATCTTTATGCAATCAGTTTTTAGAGATTTACATTTTCAGAGTTATGGACATACTATGTTGGGACATAACCTCTCACAGCAAGAGAACATAGCTCTACAAGAGTTACGTAACAACAAGGAGATAGTCATATTATGTGCAGATAAAGGTGGGGCAGTGGTGGTTCAAAATATGAGTGAATATGTTCAAGAGGGTTTAACCCAGTTATCTAACTCAGCATGTTATATGAACATGGCCATTGACCCCACCCCGAACTTCAAGAAAGAAATTGATTCCTTCTTGAATCTAGCGTGTGAAGAAGGTATTATTACCAAGAGCTGTGCTAAACAATTTTCGGTCAAGGATCCCCGTAAGCAAATATTATATCTATTACCCAAAATTCACAAATCATTAACTAATCCTCCGGGTAGACTGATTGTTTCGGATATTTGATCCTTGACTGAACCGTTGTCAGCATTCCTGACATACAACCTTAAACCTCTTTTGGGTTTGATTTGAGCTAGGCTACAGGACACCACACAGTTCCTTAAAATTATTGAAGATACACAATTGGAGCCAGAGTGTTTAATGTGTTCATTGGATGTTAAAGCCCTATATACCAGCATGCCACACTGGGCTGGTTTACAAGCACTCAAATATTGGTTGGACAGGGCTAGTCTTTATCCACCGGGGTTCAACACGCTATTGATTTGTATGTCCGAACATGTACTCAATAAAAATGTCCTTTATTTTCAAGGCCAGTGTTATTAGCAGCTTCAGGGGATGGCTATGGGGGCTTCTTTTGCTCCTATTTATGCCGACCTTTTCTTGGCATTTTTTGAAGAATGCATGATCTATGATGTATCTCATAATATCTATTTGGTTGAAATGGATATTTGGCGCCGGTATTTAGATGATTGTTGGATGGTGTGGCATGCGGATGCTGGATATTTGCAGGAATTTGTAGATTATTGAAATGGAAATATCTGGGGTATTGAATTTTCAATCACATTTGATGCACAAACTATCAATTTTCTTGATGTTACTATCATGAGAAACCCAGATCATACTTTGGCTACTAAAGTTTTCCGCAAATATCCACAATATAATACGTTACTACATGCTTCTAGCATGCACCCACGCCACACCATCAGAAACATACCGGTATCACAGTTCATGCGCATGAAGCATCTTAGTTCTACTAAAGCGGATTATGAGGTGGCCAGTCAGGACTTATATCATAGATTTGTCAACAGGGGGTACAAAACACAGGACATCAATAAAGCATGGGTACGAACCTCTGAAATGAATAGAAAGACCATGTTGGATTACAAGATAACTTCTACAGATTCCAGGACAACTAACATCAGATTTATAAAAACATATGGTAGAAATTATTATGTCATCAGAGATATTATAAACAAACACTGGAATATACTAATGGCCAATGAACAACTTAGAGTGGTTCTAGGGGAAGAATGTCAATTTTCATACAGGAAAGGAAAAACATTGGGTTCCCTACTATCCCACTACAAACATATAGGTAGTGGGGGAGCTATTCACAAATAACTTACCATCACGGGACATGAACTGTTGGGTACTTTCCCGTGTGGCCATTGTGGATCCTGTAAACAGATCACTAAGTCCAAACATTTTTCAAGTCGCAACACTAGTAAGGTATTTGATTGTAAAATCTTTGGCAACTGTAGTAGTGATTGGGTTGTTTACTTGGCGTCATGTCATTGTGGGGCACTTTATGTGGGACAGACATCCAGGCCACTTAGGACACGCATAAATGAACATCGGAGTGACATCAAAAATAAAAAGGAAACAAATGCTTTCTATCGGCATGTGTTAAAACATCAACAAGCACAATTCATCTTTATGATTATAGACAAAATTGTTGGGGATCGTAGTAATACACAAGGTTGGCATGGTATATTGAATCACAAGGAGAGATATTGGATTATTGGTCTGGGTGCATTGTTTCAGCCTGGACTCAATGACCATTTATAACTATAATTGTATGGTGAATGGTATCCGTTCAGTATCAAATTCAACAATTCAGTTATGTGGCTCACTGTGTCTGCCCGTAATTTAGGATTAGTCACCAGAAAAACTTTAAGGATTCCAACTAGCACAATTTTATCACAAATTCCATATATAATTGCTCACATGGAAATTAGTTTTCCCACTTATTTAATATATGAATATGGATAACTGTCCTCTGAATTTTTTGAGTTTGTGACACAAACTCTTTCTGTGTAAACAATACTGTTTAATATCAGCCTTATATACGTTATATCTTTCCATATTGTTGTTTAATGTAATTCATTTAATACAACAAATATAATTTTTTAAGGTTCTGGCATATTATTAGCTCACTAATAATATATGTATTACATTACATGTTTATTATAATCTTTTACAGGACAAGATTGTAGCTTTGGTCCTTTGCATTTTGTTTTTTATATCTTATTTAATACATTCATGTATTATTCATGAGCTCAGGTTTTTTACCAATGCTCATTGGTTATTTTTGAGTATAAATTTGTTTATTTAATTATATTATATATGTTTGTTACTCTTACACTGAAGAAGGTATGCTTATGCCGAAACCGGTTTGTTAATTTGGGAATTAAAAGTCTGAATTTCCACCATCTGTCTTAGGCTGGTTAAATTTTGTACAACTGCAACTTGCTGGCCAACTGTATTTGTTTGTGGTACTTTCCGGCCGTGCATCACCCATGCGCACTGCAATTGGTTTGATCTAAGGAAATCAGCCATTGTAGGGATCGTGCTTGATACCAATGTTTGCTGTACACTTCCTTGATGGTTTTTCAACCCATTCAAAGGCATAGAATTATTAACCAAGTCATGCTGCGTAATACTTATAGTAGGATTGGCTATATCTGAATATAGGCACACTGGCTCGCCCGAATGGACTGAGTTAACTTGTGGCAAAGTCATTTGCGCATTGTGAAAATTATTATTAGTGCCGCTTCTCTTGTCCATTCTTTGGGTCAGATTGTCCACCCAGCCCAACAATAATTGCACCAAAGCTGTAAGATTCCCTATGGCATTCGCCTCCATGGGAGCATTTACAGTGTTCGAAATATCTTTGTCCTGCTGTGAAAACAAGGACTGCGCGTTTTCTCTTGCATTGCTCGCCATTCCAAAAACTACAAAACCACAAAACAATACAAACTGAGTAAAACAAAAAAAGCTAGCTAGCAATGCCAAGCAGTCTGTTTAATTTATCAAAAATCCGTTTAATGAGCTCTTTCGAAGGAGTCAATGCCCCAACTTCTTCAGACAAAGCAAGACATTAAATTTACATCCTTATATACTTATCAATTAACTTATTCTATTACTCAATTAATCCTTTCCTAATTATTTCTTAATTATTTACCACAACCATCTTAATATAACCGCATTAAATATCACTGAATTTTTCTGTAAGGCCTGCCTAATACAATACAGAAAACTGACAAAAAATTCAAGTCAACAAAAAATGAATAAAATTTCAGATTAAATTAAACATTCCTCCTATACTTCCTAAAACTAAGTAATGAATTCCAGGTTCAAAAACAATTCAAGAGGAAAAAATGTGAAAAAAAAATGGTTCTATACACCAGAACACGTAAAAGTTGCATAGCATTTCACTGAATTAGATTCCATAGCTATGCATGAAAAAATAACTGAGATGAAGGAAAATGACAAATCTTCTGAATCAGATGGGCAAACAAGGTGGCCAGTACCATTTCAAAAGAAAATAAAATGGGGTTCAAAACTAATGAATGTGTGTCATATTAATATTTCCCAAAATTTGCTTTACTGGTTTTGTGTTTTTATCAATACTCTACTCATGTTCCACCATCAGTTGACAGATAGCATTGCACTCTCTACTGTGTCCTCTACAAATCTTCCTAGCTAATTAAAGAAACAGTAACTATATCTTTTAACATAATAATATAGCCAACCTTCTGATAACCTACTTTTATTCATCATTGCCTAAATGTTACAGTTACTCACCTTGTGATCTTACTATTACTGCAATCTTTTCACCTTCACCTTCTTACTATCCATACCTTCTCATGCCTGCATAAATTCCTCTAATATGCTATTGGAATGTATAACGCTTGTGAGCATAGCACAATGTATACCAATGTACCACAAACTGTTTTCTCGTCCTTTACTGATGTATATAACTCACGTTTAAATTATGTAATGCAAATGCTGTTAATTGTACTTTGACATGTCTTGTCTCCATATTTGGATGTTATTTATATCTGTATGTATATGTACTTGTATATGAGAGCTTTTCTGCCCGAGCCTGTGCTGACAAGGGACATGTGTCCAGTCAGACATTCTCGGTAAACAAATGGAAAAAATAAAAAAAAATAAAATAAAAATCTTTTAGCCTTTCCAAACAGGCAATGACCAGTAGAGATACATGGACTATACTGACTCCTAAACACTACAAAGTTACTTGAACTCCTGTATTGTAATCCATGACACAGACACACATTTAATTGTACTTTGCTTTACTTTATTTTATGTATTTCTCCTATCTACTTAATTATCATCATCATCAACACCTCTTTTTCCCTCTTGTTTATGGGAGTAGGAAGTTGTGTCAACAGTTACAGTCTCTATTGATTTAGAGCCACTCTGCTACTTTCTTTGACTGTCATGCTCAGTAACATATCTAGGGCAGGGTGAGCGGGTAAGTGCCCTGGGCGCAAAGTGTTGGGAGGGCTCGATCGGTCAATATTGAACTCTAATACAATACCGCCTTTTAAAATCTGGTATTCAATTTACAATCAAACCTGAGCATTGTATTGCTCCATGTCTGGTCTAAACTAGAGCAACTGATTGCCTCATTGCTACAATTTAAAAGTAAAAATAAAGTCATGTCTTCTTTTAAATAAAACCTGAGCTCTGTAGTGCTCTGTGCAGGCAAGGTATAAACTGCAACACTGTGTTTTATTGAATGTGCAGGTAATTGATCATCAAATGGTTGAAACTGTTTTATCACAATTTTGTTTTCTTGATTGGGTCTTCATAAAGTATAGCACTTGTCCTTTCACAAGGACATTTTAAAGCTGATGATGGTTGTGGATTGGGTTCTGCATGGAAGGATTGGCCTCTGCAGGACCTATGTTAATATCTGCTCCTGTGATTTGATGGAACAGGCTTTGATGTTCTGTTGTGGCTATTTATTAGTCAGTTATGTGAGTATTAAACCATAGGTAGTACATATCTATCTATCTATCTATCTATCTATCTATCTATCTATCTATCTATATGGGTGGATGTATGATAAGTGATAAAATTACCATAAATTGACATGTTTGGTCGACACCATTTGGCCAGCTGAAACAGATAGATGACAGGTGCGCAAAATCATCAATCCCCAGTTAGGGGAATATTCCCTTTCCCCAGGAATTGTGCAGTGTCAGACTTAATAAATGTTATTAGCATGGGGTGTTGGATGGCTTGATCCCCATGCAAAACCAATTGCTTTTGGCTTAGACCACTTTGGGGTAATCCCCAGGGCTTATGCAGAACATGTTGATGTTATGTGTTTTGACATAAACATGTGGATATTCTGGTCATCAACAATGTGGTGATTTGACCAGTTGCCCTACATCTATATATGGAAATGCAAACACATACACACACAAATATATATATATATATATATATATATATATATATATATATATATATATATGCGTGTGTGTGTGTGTGTGTGTGTGTGTGTGTGTGTGTGTGTGTGTGTGTGTGTGTGTGTGTGTGTGTGTGTGTGTGTGTGTGTGCGTGCGTGCGTGCGTGCGTGTGTGTGTGTGTGTGTGTGTGTGTGTGTGTGCATGTGTGTGTGTATCTGTCTATTCCAACAAACAACGAAGCCACTGTGGACCTCAATAACACAACAATAAGCAAAGAACTAAAATAAAAAATGCAAAACGAGGTGGCTAAAAGCAGTAGATATAATTTAATACCAGGTAAGTGCTTTCACATCAATGATGCTTCCTCAGGCCATTACAAAACACTCATTGCATCCCTACATATATATATATATATATATATATATATATATATATATAGATATATATATATATATATATATATAAATTCAGCTTATCAATTAAGCAATAAATTATAGTAATCAAGATCTTAAAGTCAACTCAGATCTCTAACTACAAGTAAATGTCATATATATAAATATATATATATATATATATATATATATATATATATATGCATAAAAAAAACAATAACTCATATAATATAAGTATTAACACATGGTAACTTACTGCATATACAAAAATTACTAACAACTAAAACATATGCAATACATATAATACACATATAAAACATATATGTCATTTCAAGGGTCTAGCTTTTAAATAGGGCTTAATAGAAGCCCTATCATTAAGGCCAGGGATTCTATCTGCTTCCAGTTCTAATATCCACTTTAATTCATGTTGTTCTGTGAAATTTCTCAAATCTCCTAGCCTTAAACTTGATCTCAAACATTCTATTACTCTAAAACTAAATCTGTGTGTATAATTAAACATGGCTGTGTGTTTAGCAAGTGCCCTTCTTTCTATATCATGGTTCCTTATAGCTGCTAGATGTTCTCTACCTCATTCCCTCAGAATCCTGTTTGTCATCCCTATGTAAAATGAGCTACATAAATTGCAAGTAGCAAAGTAGATTATATTTTTGGTTGCGCAGTTAGCCGAGACTATATGTATTGCATATGTTTTAGTTGTTAGTAATGTTTCTATATATATGCAGTAAATTATCATGTGTTAATATTTATACCTGGTATTAAATTATATTTGCTGCTTTTAGCCACCTCGTTTTGCATTTTTTATTTTAGTTACTTGCTTATTGTTGTGCTATTGAGGTCTACAGTAGCATCGTTGTTTGTTGGAATATTTATTTGTATCTTTGCGATAACACTGTGGAGTATGGCAGAAAGCAGTCAAGTGGAATTGGACTATGTTCCCAAGACAACTGAGAGATTTGTACGCAGCCTTGAGAAGTTAATAAGGATGGACTGGAATCCTTTATTTACTTATGAGGTAACTACTGAAGAAATCATGAGTGAGCAAGTGCAATATGATGAACAGATAGCACATAGATATACCGCTGAATTAGAGAATGACTTGATTAAATATAAAACTTCAATGGCAAAGACTGCACTTTGAAGCATGTATTTTGAGCAAAGTTATCCCTAGAGGCTTGAGAGTGTTAAATATGCCAGCATCAGGTGACACATATCCAGAATTACTTAAGTGTTGGCAAAAGCTAAATATAGAAATAGATATTAAATATATGCAGCTGCTCATAGACTTTCCTAAACCTATGGAAGAGCAGTTAGTATGCAGCTACTATCTCTGAAAGAAAAATGACAAATGTGTGTAATTATGTGCATTCCATTGAACATCAATTTATTGCTACTAAAAAGAAGAAACTAGATAGAGACATGACAGATTTCTCGAATGGTCATGTTTTTACATGGCCTAATAAATTAATACATTTCAAAGAGAAAAATCATACTCGTAAAGCTGTGATGAAACTAACACTGGTCCTTTAACTGGCATTACAACTGAAGCAGAAGTTCCACAGGATACTAACGATAAGCAGATGGAAGCACAAGCATCTAAGGGATCGAAGGATCAGGTCTCTCAAGTGGAGAAATCAATTAATTATGTGGCTCCAAATACTATAGACACTGCAAATTCACAATACACCAATAGTACAGAAAGTTGTCAGAAGGAAAGAGAATAAAGACAAACAGTTTTTTTCATCTCAACCCCTACCAATTCGACAAATGGACTGCACCCAATACCATCATTCAGTGAGCAGGGGAAGGAAGCAGAAGTTACCATCACGAGAAACACAAACCACAGCATAAAAAAGATGTGGGAGAAACTGCCATCGAATGGTCATTAATTCATAACTTATCAACTAAATAATTAACTAAAAATGAAGTGGGTTTGCTGCAACGAGAACTTTCATTCATACCAGCTACAGGTATGGACATTAAAAACACTGTTTTGGACATTAAAGTATATGCACGAAATGTAATGCTTAAAACTATGTTTAAAAGTTCTGAAAAGACATGTAATAACTTTAAAAAGATTGGTGGAGTCATTCCTGATTTGAATGCATCTCTTGAGACATTTTGTAATGTTTGTGAAACTGAATTAAGGCAAATAGCAGCATGTAAAGATAATATAAGTTGTAAAAGATTTCATAATTTAAGTAGTAGTGAAAAGGAAGCACTGGATAAACTAATCAATGACTCTACTATTACTATCTGCCCAGCGGATAAAGGGGGTGGGATAGCTATATATGATACGGAAAAGTATGATGAAGCAATGGTTTCTATGTTAAATGACCAGGGTGTGTATAAAAAGGTTTCATTGATACATATAGAGCTTTTATGTGAACGCATATATAAATCCCTTAATGATTGTTTTCTTAGTAATATTATCACTAAAGAATTACTTGACTATTTTATAGTGATGCATCCTTTAAT